>NW_026734602.1:0-289723 GCF_949786415.1 Peromyscus eremicus | reverse complement strand
GCTTGCTGAGTACAAAAGCACTGTGCTTCCTACACACACGGGCCATATCTAGTTCAACTCTGCTTAGGAAACTGACAAGAACAGTAGATCCTTTTCAGTCCAATACACTGTACATGCTGGGAAGAGAAACCAGTGCTATTTGCCCTGTGTATGACAATGGGAGCACAATAGTTACTCTTCTTACCAGAAAAAACTCTTTCTAGTAGGACCAGAAGCTGCATGTGATTCAACTCAATTTAGGACTGGGAAACAAACGCTAGCTCGCCTTACAAGAAACACACTCTGCTTTTGAAATAGAGCACTCTTCTTCTTTACAGTGTTTCCTATAGGGCGAGAACAGTGAGCTTGCTCAGAACAAAAGAACTGTGCTTCCTACACACGGGCCATGTCTTGTTCAACTCTGCTTAGGAAACTGACAAGAACAGTAGCTTCTCTTCAGTCCAATACACTGTACTTGTTGGGAACAGACGCCAGTGCTATTTGCACTGTGTATGAATATGGGAGCCCAATAGTGACTCTTCTTACCAGAAAACAACTCTTGCTCGTAGGACCAGAAACTGCATGTGATTCAACTCCATTTAGGACTGGGAAACAAACGCTAGCTTGCCTTACAAGAAACACACTCTGCTTTTAAGAAAAGAGCACTCTTTTACTGTACTGTGTTTCCTGTAGTGCCAAAACAGAGAGCTTGCTGAGAACAAAAGAACTGTGCTTCCTACACACACGGGTCATATCTAGTTCAACTCTGCTTAGGAACCAGACAAGAACAGTAGATCCTCTTCAGTCCAATACACTGTACATGCTGGGAACAGACGCCAGTGCTATTTGCCCGGTGTATGACAATGGGAGCGCAATAGTGACTCTTCTTACCAGAAAACAACTCTTGATCGAAGGACCAGAAACTGCATGGGATTCAACTCCATTTAGGACTGGGAAACAAACGCTAGCTCACCTTACGAGAAATACACTCTGCTTTTGAGAAAAGAGCAGTCATCTATTCTACTGTGGTTCATATGGGGTCCGAACACTGAGCTTGCTCAGAACAAAAGAACTGTGTTTCCTACACACACGGGCCATATCTACTTCAACTCTGCTTAGGAAACTGACATGAACAGGAGCTCCTCTTCAGTCCAATACACTGTATTTGCTGGGAACAGACGCGAGTGCTATTTGCACTGAGTACAGCAATGGGAACACAATAGTGACTCTTCTTACCAGAAAACAACTCTTGATCGTAGGACCAGAAACTGCATGGAATTCAACTCCATTTAGGACTGGGAAACAAACGCTAGCTCGCCTTACAAGAAACACACTCTGCTTTTGAGAAAAGAGCACTCTTCTGCTCTACTGTGTTTCCTATGGGGTCCGAACAGTGAGCTTGCTCAGAACAAAAGAACTGTGCTTCCTACATCCGGGCAATATCTAGTTCAACTCTGCTTAGGAAACTGACAAGAGAAGTAGCTCTTCGTCAGTCCAATACACTGTACTTGCTGGGAACAGATGCGAGTGCTATTTGCACTGTGTATGGCAATGGGAGCACAATAGTGACTTTCCTTACCTGAAAGCAACTCTTGCCTGTAAGACCAAAAACTGCATGTGATTCAACTCCATTTAGGACTGGGAAACAAACGCTAGCTCGCCTTACAACAAACACAATCTGTTTTTGAGGAAAGAGCACTATTTTACTCTACTGTGTTTTCTAGAGTGCCAGAACAGTGAGCTTGCTCAGAACAAAAGAACTGTGCTTCCTACAAACACGTGCCATATCTAGTTCAATTCTGCTTAAGAAACTGACAAGAACAGTAGATCCTCTTCAGTCCAATACACTTTACTTGCTGGGAAAAGACGCCAGTGCTATTTGCACTGTGTATGACAATGGGAATGCAATAGTGTCTCTTCTCACCACAAAACAACTCTTGCTCGGAGGACCAGAAACTCCATGTGATTCAACTCCACTTAGGACTGGGAAACAAACGCTACCTCGCCTTACAAGAAACACATTCTGCTTTTGAGAAAAGAGCACTCTTCTACTCTACTGTGTTTCCTATAGGGCCAAAACAGTGAGCTTGCTCAGAACAAAATACTGTGCTTCCTACACACACGGTCAAATCTAGTTCAATTCTGCTTAGGAAACTGACTAGAACAGTAGATCCTCTTCATTCCAATACTCTGTACATGCTGTGAACAAACGCCAGTGCTATTTGCCCTGTATATGTCAATGGGAGCACAATGGTGACTCTTCTTACCAGAAAACAACTCTTGCTCTTAGGACCAGAAACTGCATGTGATTCAACTCTATTTAGGACTGGGAAACAAACAGTAGCTTGCCTTACAAGAAACACGCTCTGCTTTTGAGAATAGGGCATACATCTTCTCTACTGTGTTTCCTATGGGGTCCAAACGTGAGCTTGCTCAGAACAATAGATTTGTGCTTCCTACACACACGGTCCATATCTAGTTCAACTCTGCTTAGGAAACTGACAAGAACAGTAGCTCCTCTTCAGTCCAATACACTGTACTTGCTGGGAACAGACGCGAGTGCTATTTGCACTGTGTATGGCAAATGGAGCGCAATAGTGACTCTTCCTACCAGAAAAAACTCTTCCTCCTAGGACCAGAAACTGCATGTGCTTGAACTCAATTTAGGACTGGGAAACAAACGCTAGCTCGCCTTACAAGAAACACACTCTGCTTTTGAGAATAGAGCACTCTTCTACTCTACAGTGTTTCTTATAGGGCGAGAACAGTGAGCTTACTCAGAACAAAAGAACTGTGCTTCCTACACACAGGGGCCATATCTAGTTCAACTCTGCTTAGATAACTGACGAAAACAGTAGCTCCTCTTCAGTCCAATACACTGTACTTGCTGGAACAGTCGCCATTGCTATTTGAACTGTGTATGGCAAAGGGAGCGCAATAGTGACTCTTCTTACCAGAAAAAAACTCTAGCTCATAGGACCAGAAATTGCATATGTATTTCAACTCCATTTAGGACTAGGAAACAAATGCTAGCTCGACTTACAAGAAACACACTCTGCTTTTGAGAAAAGAGCACTCTTCTACTGTAATGTGTTTCCTATGGGGTTCGAACAGTGAGCTTGCTCAAAACAGAACAACTGTGCTTCCTACACACACGGGCCATATCTAGTTCAACTCTGCTTAGGAAACTGACAAGAACAGTAGCTCCTCTTCAGTCCAATACACTGTACTTGCGGGGAACAGACGCGAGTGCTATTTGTACTGTGTATGGCAATGGGAGCGCAATAGTGACTCTTCTTACCCGAAAACAACTCTTGCTCTTAGGACCAGAAACTGCATTTGATTCAATCCACTTAGGACTGGGAAACAAACGCTAGCTCGCCTTACAAGAAACACGCTCTCCTTTTGAGAATAGAGCACACATCTTCTCTACTGTGTTTCCTATGGGGTCCAAATGGTGAGCTTGCTCAAAACAAAAGAATTGTGCTTCCTACACACACGGGTCATATCTAGTTCAACTCTGCATAGGAAACTGCAAGGAACTGTAGCTCCTCTTCAGTCCAATACATTGTACTTGCTGGGAACATACGCGAGTGCTATTTGCACTGTGTATAGCAATGGGAGCGCAATAGTGACTTTCCTTACCAGAAAACAACTCTTGCTCGTAGGAACTGAAACTGCATGTGATTCAACTCCACTTAGGACTAGGAAACAAACGCTAGCTCACATTACAAGAAACACACTCTGCTTTTGAGGAAAGAGCACTCTTCTACTCTACTGTGTTTCCTATAGGGCCAGAACAGTGCGCTTGCTGAGTACAAAAGAACGGTGCTTCCTACACACATGGGCCATATCTAGTACATCTCTGCTTAGGAACCTGACAAGAACAGTAGATCTACTTCAGTCCAATACACTGTACATGCTGGGAACAGACGCCAGTGCTATTTGCCTTGCGTATGACAATGGGAGCGCAATAGTGACTCTTCTTATCAGAAAAAAACTCTTAGTCTAAGGACAAGAAACTGCATTTGATTGAATCCACTTAGGACTGGGAAACTAACGCTAGCTCGCCTTACAAGAAACATGCTCTGCTTTTGAGAAAAGAGCACTCCTCTACTCTACTGTGTTTCCTATAGGGCCAGAACAGTGAGGTTGCTCAGAACAAAAGAACTGTGCTTCCTACACACACGGGCTATATCTAGTTCAATTCTGCTTACGAAACTGACAAGAACAGTAGCCTCTCTTCAGTCCAATACATTGTACTTGCTGGAAACAGACGCGAGTGCTATTTGTACTGTGTATGACAATTGGAGCGCAATAGTGACTCTTCTTACCAAAAAACAACTCTTGCTCGTAGGACTAGAAACTGCATGTGATTCAACTCCATTTTGGATTGGGAAACAAACGCCAGCTCGCCTTACAAGAAACACACTCTGCTTTTGAGAATAGGGCACTCATCTACTGTACTGTGTTTCAAATGGGTTCCAAACAGTGAGCTTGCTCAGAACAATAGAACTGTGCTTCCTACACTCTGGTCATATCTAGTTCAACTCTACTTAGGAGACTGACAAGAACAGTTGCTCCTCTTCAATCCAATACACTGTACTTGCTGTGAACAGACGGGAGTGCTATTTGCACTGTGTATGGCAATGGGAGCGCAATAGTGACTTTCCTTACCATAAAACAACACTTGCTCATAGGACCAGAAACTGCATGTGATTCAACTCAATTTAGGACTGGGAAACAAACGCTAGTTCGCCTTTCAAGAAACACACTCTGCATTTGAGAATAGAGCACTCTTCTTCTCTACTGTGTTTCCTGTAGGGCGAGAACAGTGAGCTTGCCCAGAACAAAAGAACTGTGCTTCCTACACACACGGGCCATACCTAGTTCAACTCTGCTTAGGCAACTGACAAGAACAGTAGCTCCTCTTCAGTCCAATACACTGTACTTGCTGGGAACAGACGCGAGTGCTATTTGCACTGTGTATGGCAAAGGGAGCGCAATAGTGACTCTTCTTACCAGAAAACACCTCTAGCTCATAGGACCAGAAACTGCATGTGTATTTCAACTCCATTTCGGACTGGGAAACAAACGCTAGCTCGCCTTACAAGAAACACACTCTGCTTTTGAGAAAAGTGCACTCTTCTACTCTACTGTGTTTCCTATGGGGTTCCAACAGTGAGCTTGCTCAGAACAAAAGAACTGTGCTTCCTACACACACGGGTCATATCTAGTTCAACTCTGCTTAGAAAACTGACAAGAACAGTAGCTCCTCTTCATCCAATACACTGTACTTGCTGGGAACAGACGCGAGTGCTATTTGCACTGTGTACGGGAAATGGAGCGCAATAGTGACTCTTCCTACCAGAAAACAACTATAGCTCATAGGACCAGAAACTGCATGTGTATTTCAACTCCATTTAGGACTGGGAAACAAACGCTAGCTCGCCTTACAAGAAACACACTCTGCTTTTGAGAAAAGAGCACTATTCTACTCTACTGTGTTTCCTATGGGGTTCCAACAGTGAGCTTGCTCAGAACAAAAGAACTGTGCTTAGTACACACGGGCCATATCTGGTTCATCTCTGCTTAGGAAAATGACAAGAACAGTAGCTCCTCTGCAGTCCAATAGACTGTACTTGCTGGGAACAGACGCGAGTGCTATTTGTACTTTGTGTGGCAATTAGAGCGCAATAGTGACTCTTCTTACCAGAAAACAACTCTTGCTCGTAGGACCAAAAACTGCATTTGATTCAACTCCATTTAGGACTAGGAAACAAACGCTAGCTCGCCTTATAAGAAACACACTCTGATTTTGAGAAAAGAGCACTCTTCTACTCTACTGGGTTTTCTATGGAGTTCGAACAGTGAGCTTGCTCAGAACAAAAGAACTGTGCTTCCTACACACACGGTCCATATCTAGTTCAACTCTGCTTAGGAAACTGACAAGAACAGTAGCTCCTCTTAAGTCCAATACACCTTACTTACTGGGAACAGACACGAGTGCTATTTGCACTGTGTACTGCAATGGGAGCACAATAGTGACTCTTCTTACCAGAAAACAACTCTTGCTCGTAGGACCTGAAACTGCATGTGATTCAACTCCATTTAGGACTGGGAAACAAATGCTAGCTCGCCTTACAAGAAACACACTCTGCTTTTGAGAAAAGAGCACTATTCTACTCTACTGTGTTTCCTATGGGGTTCCAACAGTGAGCTTGCTCAGAACAAAAGAACTGTGCTTCCTACACACACGGCCCATATCTAGTTCAACTCTGCTTAGGAAACTCACAAGAACAGTAGCTCCTCTTCAGACCAATACACTGTACTTGCTGGAAACAGACACGAGTGCAATTTGTACTGTGAATGGTAATGGGAGCACAATAGTGACTCTTCTTACCAGAAAACAACTCTTGCTCGTAGGAACAGAAACTGCATGTGATTCAACTCAATTTAGGACTGGGAAACAAATGCTAGTTCGCCTTTCAAGAAACACACTCTGCTTTTGAGAATACAGCACACTTCTTCTCTACTGTGTTTCCTGTAGGGCGAGAACAGTGAGCTTGCCCAGAACAAAAGAACTGTGCTTCCTACACACACGGGGCATATCTAGTTCAACTCTGCTTAGGAAACTGACAAGAACAGTAGCTCCTCTTCAGTCCAATACACTGTACTTGCTGGGAACAGACGCGAGTGCTATTTGCACTGTGTATGGCAAAGGGAGCGCAATAGTGACTCTTCTTACCAGAAAACACCTCTAGCTCATAGGACAAGAAACTGCATGTGTATTTCTACTCCATTTCGGACTGGGAAACAAACGCTAGCTCGCCTTACAAGAAACACACTCTGCTTTTGAGAAAAGTGCACTCTTCTACTCTACTGTGTTTCCTATGGGGTTCCAACAGTGAGCTTGCTCAGAACAAAAGAACTGTGCTTAGTACACACACGGGCCGTATCTGGTTCATCTCTGCTTAGGAAAATGACAAGAACAGTAGTTCCTCTGCAGTCCAATAGACTGTACTTGCTGGGAACAGACGCGAGTGCTATTTGTACTGTGTGTGGCAATGGGAGCGCAATAGTGACTCTTCTTACCAGAAAACAACTCTTGCTCGTAGGACTAAAAACTGCATTTGATTCAACTCCATTTAGGACTAGGAAACAAACGCTAGCTCGCCTTACAAGAAACATGCTCTGCTTTTGAGAATAGGGCACACATCTACTCTACTGTGTTTCCTATGGTGTCCAAACAATGTGCTTGCTCAGAACAAAAGAACTGTGCTTCCTACACACACGGGTCATATCTAGTTCAACTCTGCTTAGGAAACTGACAAAAACAGTAGCTCCTCTTCACTCAAATACACTGTACTTGCTGGAAACAGACGCGAGTGCTATTTGTACTGTGTATGGCAATTGGAGCGCAATAGTGACTCTTCTTACCAGAAAACAACTCTTGCTCATAGGACTAGAAACTGCATGTGATTCAACTCCATTTTGGATTGGGAAACAAACGCCAGCTCGCCTTACAAGAAACACACTCTGCTTTTGAGAATAGGGCACTCATCTACTCTACTGTGTTTCCTATGGGTTCCAAACAGTGAGCTTGCTCAGAACAAAAGAACTGTGCTTCATACACACGGGTCATATCTAGTTCAACTCTACTTAGGAAACTGACAAGAACAGTAGCTCCTCTTCAGTCCAATACACTGTACTTGCTCTGAACAGACGGGAGTGCTATTTGCACTGTGTATGGCAATGGGAGCGCAATAGTGACTTTCCTTACCAAAAAACAACACTTGCTCATAGGACCAGAAACTGCATGTGATTCAACTCAATTTAGGACTGGGAAACAAACGCTAGTTCGCCTTTCAAGAAACACACTCTGCTTTTGAGAATAGAGCACTCTTCTTCTCTACTGTGTTTCCTGTAGGGCGAGAACAGTGAGCTTGCCCAGAACAAAAGAACTGTGCTTTCTACACACACGGGCCATATCTAGTTCAACTCTGCTTAGGAAACTGACAAGAACAGTAGCTCCTCTTCAGTCCAATACACCTTACTTACTGGGAACAGACACGAGTGCTATTTGCACTGTGTACTGCAATGGGAGCACAATAGTGACTCTTCTTACCAGAAAACAACTCTTGCTCGTAGGACCTGAAACTGCATGTGATTCAACTCCATTTAGGACTGGGAAACAAATGCTAGCTCGCCTTACAAGAAACACACTCTGCTTTTGAGAAAAGAGCACTATTCTACTCTACTGTGTTTCCTATGGGGTTCCAACAGTGAGCTTGCTCAGAACAAAAGAACTGTGCTTCCTACACACACGGCCCATATCTAGTTCAACTCTGCTTAGGAAACTCACAAGAACAGTAGCTCCTCTTCAGACCAATACACTGTACTTGCTGGAAACAGACACGAGTGCAATTTGTACTGTGAATGGTAATGGGAGCACAATAGTGACTCTTCTTACCAGAAAACAACTCTTGCTCGTAGGAACAGAAACTGCATGTGATTCAACTCAATTTAGGACTGGGAAACAAATGCTAGTTCGCCTTTCAAGAAACACACTCTGCTTTTGAGAATACAGCACACTTCTTCTCTACTGTGTTTCCTGTAGGGCGAGAACAGTGAGCTTGCCCAGAACAAAAGAACTGTGCTTCCTACACACACGGGGCATATCTAGTTCAACTCTGCTTAGGAAACTGACAAGAACAGTAGCTCCTCTTCAGTCCAATACACTGTACTTGCTGGGAACAGACGCGAGTGCTATTTGCACTGTGTATGGCAAAGGGAGCGCAATAGTGACTCTTCTTACCAGAAAACACCTCTAGCTCATAGGACAAGAAACTGCATGTGTATTTCTACTCCATTTCGGACTGGGAAACAAACGCTAGCTCGCCTTACAAGAAACACACTCTGCTTTTGAGAAAAGTGCACTCTTCTACTCTACTGTGTTTCCTATGGGGTTCCAACAGTGAGCTTGCTCAGAACAAAAGAACTGTGCTTCCTACACACACGGGTCATATCTAGTTCAGCTCTGCTTAGGAAACTGACAAGAACAGTAGCTCCTCTTCAGTCCAATACACTGTACTTGCTGGGAAAAGACGCGAGTGCTATTTGCACTGTGTATGGCAAAGGGAGCGCAATAGTGACTCTTCCTACCAGAAAACATCTCTAGCTCATAGGACCAGAAACTTCATGTGATTCAACTCCATTTAGGACTGGGAAGAAAACGCTAGCTCGCCTTACAAGAAACACACTCTGCTTTTGAGAAAAGAGCACTCTTCTACTCTACTGTGTTTCCTATGGGGTTCCAACAGTGAGCTTGCTCAGAACAAAAGAACTGTGCTTAGTACACACACGGGCCGTATCTGGTTCATCTCTGCTTAGGAAAATGACAAGAACAGTAGTTCCTCTGCAGTCCAATAGACTGTACTTGCTGGGAACAGACGCGAGTGCTATTTGTACTGTGTGTGGCAATGGGAGCGCAATAGTGACTCTTCTTACCAGAAAACAACTCTTGCTCGTAGGACTAAAAACTGCATTTGATTCAACTCCATTTAGGACTAGGAAACAAACGCTAGCTCGCCTTACAAGAAACATGCTCTGCTTTTGAGAATAGGGCACACATCTACTCTACTGTGTTTCCTATGGTGTCCAAACAATGTGCTTGCTCAGAACAAAAGAACTGTGCTTCCTACACACACGGGTCATATCTAGTTCAACTCTGCTTAGGAAACTGACAAAAACAGTAGCTCCTCTTCACTCAAATACACTGTACTTGCTGGAAACAGACGCGAGTGCTATTTGTACTGTGTATGGCAATTGGAGCGCAATAGTGACTCTTCTTACCAGAAAACAACTCTTGCTCATAGGACTAGAAACTGCATGTGATTCAACTCCATTTTGGATTGGGAAACAAACGCCAGCTCGCCTTACAAGAAACACACTCTGCTTTTGAGAATAGGGCACTCATCTACTCTACTGTGTTTCCTATGGGTTCCAAACAGTGAGCTTGCTCAGAACAAAAGAACTGTGCTTCATACACACGGGTCATATCTAGTTCAACTCTACTTAGGAAACTGACAAGAACAGTAGCTCCTCTTCAGTCCAATACACTGTACTTGCTCTGAACAGACGGGAGTGCTATTTGCACTGTGTATGGCAATGGGAGCGCAATAGTGACTTTCCTTACCAAAAACAACACTTGCTCATAGGACCAGAAACTGCATGTGATTCAACTCAATTTAGGACTGGGAAACAAACGCTAGTTCGCCTTTCAAGAAACACACTCTGCTTTTGAGAATAGAGCACTCTTCTTCTCTACTGTGTTTCCTGTAGGGCGAGAACAGTGAGCTTGCCCAGAACAAAAGAACTGTGCTTCCTACACACACGGGCCATATCTAGTTCAACTCTGCTTAGGAAACTGACAAGAACAGTAGCTCCTCTTCAGTCCAATACACTGTACTTGCTGGGAACAGACGCGAGTGCTATTTGCACTGTGTATGGCAAAGGGAGCGCAATAGTGACTCTTCTTACCAGAAAACACCTCTAGCTCATAGGACCAGAAACTGCATGTGTATTTCAACTCCATTTCGGACTGGGAAACAAACGATAGCTCGCCTTACAAGAAACACACTCTGCTTTTGAGAAAAGTGCACTCTTCTACTCTACTGTGTTTCCTATGGGGTTCCAACAGTGAGCTTGCTCAGAACAAAAGAACTGTGCTTCCTACACACAGGGGTCATATCTAGTTCAGCTCTGCTTAGGAAACTGACAAGAACAGTAGCTCCTCTTCAGTCCAATACACTGTACTTGCTGGGAACAGACGCGAGTGCTATTTGCACTCTGTACGGGAAATGGAGCCCAATAGTGACTCTTCCTACCAGAAAACAACTCTAGCTCATAGGACCAGAAACTGCATGTGTATTTCAACTCCATTTAGGACTGGGAAACAATCGCTAGCTCGCCTTACAAGAAACACACTCTGCTTTTGAGAAAAGAGCACTATTCTACTCTACTGTGTTTCCTATGGGGTTCCAACAGTAAGCTTGCTCAGAACAAAAGAACTGTGCTTAGTACACACACGGGCCATATCTGGTTCATCTCTGCTTAGGAAAATGACAAGAACAGTAGCTCCTCTGCAGTCCAATAGAATGTACTTGCTGGGAACAGACGCGAGTGCTATTTGTACTGTGTGTGGCAATGGGAGCGCAATAGTGACTCTTCTTACCAGAAAACAACTCTTGCTCGTAGGACTAAAAACTGCATTTGATTCAACTCCATTTAGGACTAGGAAACAAACGCTAGCTCACCTTATAAGAAACACACTCTGATTTTGAGAAAAGAGCACTCTTCTACTCTACTGGGTTTCCTATGGAGTTCGAACAGTGAGCTTGCTCAGAACAAAAGAACTGTGCTTCCTACACACACGGTCCATATCTAGTTCAACTCTGCTTAGGAAACTGACGAGAACAGTAGCTCCTCTTCAGTCCAATACACCTTACTTACTGGGAACAGACACGAGTGCTATTTGCACTGGGTACCTTAATTGGAGCACAATAGTGACTCTTCTTATCAGAAAACAACTCTTGCTCATAGGACCAGAAACTGCATTTGATTCAATCCACGTAGGACTGGAAACAAACGCTAGCTCGCCTTACAAGAAACATGCTCTGCTTTTGAGAATAGGGCACACATCTACTCTAAAGTATTTCCTATGGGGTCCAAACAGTGTGCTTGCTCAGAACAAAAGAACTGTGCTTCCTACACACACGGGTCATATCTAGTTCAACTCTGCTTAGGAAACTGACAAAATCAGTAGCTCCTCTTCAGTCAAATACACTGTACTTGCTGGGAACAGATGCGAGGGCTATTTGCACTGTGTATGGCAATGGGAGCACAATAGTGACTCTTCTTACCAGAAAACAACTCTTGCTCATAAGACCAGAAACTGCATTGATTCAATCCACTTAGGACTGGGAAACAAACGCTAGTTCCCCATACAAGTAACAAGCTCTGCTTTGGAGAATAGGGCACACATCTTCTCTACTGTGTTTCCTATGGGGTCCAAACAGTGAGCTTGCTCAAAACAAAAGAATTGTGCTTCCTACATACACAGGTCATATCTAGTTCAACTCTGCTTATAAAACTGACAAGAACAGTAGCTCCTCTTCAGTCCAATACACTTTACTTGCTGGGAACAGATGCGAGTGCTATTTGCACTGTGTATGGCAATGGGAGCGCAATAGTGACTTTCCTTACCAAAAAACAACTCTTTCTCGTAGGACCTGAAACTTGATGTGATTCAACTCCATTTAGGACTGGGAAACAAACGCTAGCTCACCTTACAAGAAACACACTCTGCTTTTGAGGAAAGAGCACTCTTCTACTCTACTGTGTTTCCTATAGTGCCAGAACAGTGAGCTTGCTGAGTACAAAAGAACTGTGCTTCCTACACACATGGGCCATATCTAGTTCAACTCTGCTTAGGAACCTGACAAGAACAGTAGATCCTCTTCAGTCCAATACACAGTACATGCTGGGAACAGACGCCAGTGCTATTTGCCCTGTGTATGACAATGGGAGCGCAATAGACACTTCTTACCAGAAAAAACTCTTGATCGTAGGACCAGAAACTGCATGTGATTCAACTCAATTTAGGACTGGGAAACAAACGCTAGCTCGCCTTACAAGAAACACACTCTGCTTTTGAGAATAGAGCACTCTTCTACTCTACTGTGTTTCCTAAGGGTTCCAAACAGTGAGCTTGCTCAGAACAAAAGAACTGTGCTTCCTACACACACGGGCCATATCTAGTTCAATTCTGCTTTGGAAACTGACAAAAACAGTAGCTCCTCTTCAGTCCAATACACTGTACTTGCTGGGAACAGACGCGAGTGCTATTTGTACTGAGTGTGGCAATGGGAGCACAATAGTGACTCTTCCTACCAGAAAACTACTCTTGCTCGTAGGACCAAAAACTGCATTTGATTCAACTCCATTTCGGACTGGGAAACAAACGCTAGCTCGCCTTACAAGAAACACACTCTGCTTTTGAGAAAAGAGCACTGTTCTACTCTACTGTGTTTCCTATAGGGCCTGTACAGTGAGCTTGCTCAGAACAAAAGAACTGTGCTTCCTACACACACGGGCCATATCTAGTTCAATTCTGCTTAGGAAACTGACAAGAACAGTAGCTCCTCTTCAGTCCAATTCACTGTACTTGCTGGGAACAGACGCGAGTGCTATTTGCACTGTGTAAGGCAAAGGGAGCGCAATAGTGACTCTTCTTATCAAAAAACAACTCTAGCTCATAGGACCAGAAACTGCATGTGTATTTCAACTCCATTTAGGACTGGGAAACAAACGGTAGCTCGTCTTACAAGAAGCATACTCTGCTTTTGAGAAAAGAGCACTCTTCTACTCTACTGTGTTTCCTATGGGGTTCGAACAG
Source organism: Peromyscus eremicus (assembly GCF_949786415.1). Classification (NCBI taxonomy): domain Eukaryota; kingdom Metazoa; phylum Chordata; class Mammalia; order Rodentia; family Cricetidae; genus Peromyscus; species Peromyscus eremicus. The sequence continues at coordinate 276,285 of NW_026734602.1, read as the reverse complement.
TGAGCTTGCTCAGAACAAAAGAAATGTGCTTCCTACACACACGGGTCATATCTAGTTCAACTCTGCTTAGAAAACTGACAAGAACAGTAGCTCCTCTTCAGTCCAATACACTTTACTTGCTGGGAACAGACACGAGTGCTATTTGCACTGTGTATGACAATAGGAGCCCAATAGTGACTATTGTTACAAGAAAAAACTCTTGCTTGTAGGACCAGAAACTGCATGTGATTCAAATCCATTTAGGACTGGGAAGCAAACGCTAGCTTGCCTTAGAAGAAACACACTCTGCTTTTGAGAAAAGAGCACTCTTCTACTCTACTGTGTTTTCTGTGGGGTCCGAACAGTGAGCTTGCTCAGAACAAAAGAACTGTGCATCCTACACACACGGGCCATATCTAGTTCAACTCTGCTTAGGAAACTGATGAGAACAGTAGCTACTCTTCAGTCCAATACACTGTACTTACTGGGAACAGACGCGAGTGCTATTTGCACTGTGTACGGCAATTGGAGCACAATAGTGACTCTTCTTACCAGAAAACAACTCTTCCTCTTAGGACCAGAAACTGCATTTGATTTAATCCATTAGGACTGGGAAACAAACACTAGCTCGCCTTACAAGAAACACGCTCTGCTTTTGAGAATAGGGCACACATCTACTCTACTGTGTTTCCTATGGGGTCCAAACAGTAAGCTTGCTCAGAACAAAAGAACTGTGCTTCCGACACACACGGGCCATATCAGGTTCAATTCTGCTTAGGAAACTGACAAGAACAGTAGATCCCCTTCAGTCCAATACACTGTACTTGCTGGGAACAGACGCCAGTGCTATTTGCACTTTGTATGACAATGGGAGCCCAATACTGACTTTTCTTACAGGAAAAAATTCTTGCTTGTAGGACCAGAAACTGCATGTGATTCAAATTCATATAGGCCTGGGAAGCAAACGCTAGCTCGCCTTACAAGAAACACACTCTGCTTTTGAGAAAAGAGCACTCTTCTACTCTACTGTGTTTCCTATGGGGTCCGAACAGTGAGCATGCTCAGAACAAAAGAACTGTGCTTCCTATACACACGGGCCATATCTAGTTCAACTCTGCTTAGGAAACTGACAAGAACAGAAGCTCCTCTTCACTCCAATACACTGTACTTGATTGGAAAAGACGCAAGTGCTATTTGTACTGTGTATGGCAATGGGAGCACAATAGTGACTCTTCTTACCAAAAAATAACTCTACTCGTAGGACGTGAAACTGCATGTGATTCAAATTCATTTAGGACTGGGAAACAAAAGCTAGCTCGCCTTACAAGAAACACACTCTGCTTTTGAGAAAAGAGCACTCTTCTTCTCTACTATGTGTCCTATGGGTTCCGAACAGTGAGCTTGCTCAGAACAAAAGAACTGTGCTTCCTACGAACATGGGCCATATCTAGTTCAATTCTGCTTAGGAAACTGACAAGAACAGTAGATCCTCTTCAGTCCAATACACTGTACTTGCTGGGAACAGACGCCAGTGGTATTTGCACTGTGTATGACAATGGGAGCCCAATAGTGACTTTTTTTTTTTTTGGTTTTTCAAGACAGGGTTTTTCTGTGTAGCTTTGCGCCTTTCTTGGGACTCACTTGGTACCCAGGTTGGCCTCGAACTCACAGAGATCCACCTGGCTCGGCCTCCCAAGTGCTGGGATTAAAGGCGTGCGCCACCACCACCCGGCTCAATAGTGACTTTTATTACCAGAAAAAACTCTTGCTTGTAGGACCAGAAACTGCATGTGATTCAATTCCATTTAGGACTGGGAAGCAAACACTAGCTCGCATTACAAGAAACACACTCGGATTTTGAGAAAAGAGCACTCTTCTACTCTACTGTGTTTCCTATGTGGTCACAACAGTGAGCTTACTCAGAACAAAAGAACTGTGCTTCCTATACACACGGGCCACATCTAGTTCAACTCTGCTTAGGAAACTGACAAGAACAGTAGCTCCTCTTCAGTCCAATACATGTACTCGATTGGAACAGACGCAAGTGCTATTTGTACTGTGTATGGCAATGGGAGCGCAATAGTTACTCTTCTTACCAAAAAATAACTCTACTCTTAGGACCAGAAACTACATGTGATTCAAATTCATTTAGGACTGGGAAACAAAAGCTAGCTCGCCTTACAAGAAACACACTCTGCTTTTGAGAAAAGAGCACTCTTCTACTCTACTGTGTATCCTATAGGGCCAGAACAGTGAGCTTGCTCAGAACAAAAGAACTATGCTTCCTACACACACGGGCCATATCTAGTTCAACTCTGCTTAGGAAACTGACAAGAACAGTAGCTCCTCTTCAGTCCAATACACTGTACTTGCTGGGAACAGATGCGAGTGCTATTTGCACGGTGTACGGCAATGGGAGCACAATAGTGACTCTTCTTACCAGAAAACAACTCTTGCTCTTAGTACCAGTAACTGCATGTGATTCAACTCCACTTAGGACTGGGAAACAAACGCTAGCTCGCCTTACAAGAAACACACTCTGCTTTTGAGAAAAGAGCACTCTTCTACTCTACTGTGTTTCCTATGGGGTCCGAACAGTGAGCTTGCTCAGAACAAAAACTGCGCTTCCTATACACACGGGCCATATCTAGTTCAACTCTGCTTAGGAAACTGACAAGAACAGTAGAACCTATTCAATCCAATACACTGTACTTGCTGGGAACAGACGCGAGTGCTATTTGCACTCTGTATGGCATTGGGAGCGCAATAGTGACTCTTTTTACCAGAAAACTACTCTTGCTCCTAAGACCAAAAACTGCATGGGATTCAACTCCATTTAGGACTGGGAAACAAACGCTAGCTTGCCTTACAAGAAACACACTATGCTTTTGAGAAAAGATGACTCTTCTACTCTACTATGTTTCCTATATCGCCAGAACAATGAGCTTGCTCAGAACAAAAGAAATGTGCTTCATACACACGGGCCATATCTAGTTCAACTCTGCTTAGGAACCTGACAAGAACAGTAGATCCTCTTCAGTCCAATACTCTGTACATGCTGGGAACAAATGCCAGTGCTATTTGCCCTGTGTATGACAATGGGAGCACAATAGTGACTCTTCTTACCAAAAAATAACTCTACTCGTAGGACCAGAAACTGCATGTGATTCAAATTCATTTAGGACTGGGAATCAAAAGCTAGCTCGCCTTACAAGAAACACACTCTGCTTTTGAGAAAAGAGCACTCTTCTTCTCTACTATGTGTCCTATGGGTTCCGAACAGTGAGCTTGCTCAGAACAAAAGAACTGTGCTTCCTCCACACACGGGCCATATCTAGTTCAACTCTGCTTAGGAAACTGAAAAGAACAGTAGATCCTCTTCAGTCCAATACGCTGTACAAGCTGGGTACAGACGGCAGTGCTATTTGCACTGTGTATGGCAATGGGAGCACAATAGTGACTTTCCTTACCAGAAAACAACTCTTGCTCGTAGGACCAAAAACTGCATGTGATTCAACTCCATTTAGGAATGGGAAACAAACGCTAGCTCGCCTTACAAGAAACACACTCTGCTTTTGAGAAAAGAGCACTCTTCTACTCTACTGTGTTTCCTATAGGGCGAGAAGAGTGAGCTTGCTCAGAACAAAAGAACTGTGCTTCCTACACAAATGGCCATATCCAGTTCAATTCTGCTTAGGAATCTGACAAGAACAGTAGCTCTTCTTCAGTCCAATACACTGTACTTGCTGGGAACAGATGCGAGTGCTATTTGCACTGTGTTTGGCAATGGGAGCGCAATAGTGACTTTCCTTACCAGAAAACAACTCTTGCGCGTAGGACCAAAAACTGCATGTGATTCAACTCCATTTAGGACTGGGAAACAAACGCTAGCTCGCCTTACAAGAAACACACTCTGCTTTTGAGAAAAGAGCACTCTTGTACTCTACTGTGTTTTCTATAGGGCCAGAAAGTGAGCTTGCTCAAAACAAAAGAACTGTGCTTCCTATACACACAGGCCATATCAGTTCAACTCTGCTTAGGAAACTGACAAGAACAGTATCTCATCTTCAGTCCAATACACTGTACTTGATTGGAACATACGCAAGTGCTATTTGCACTGTGTATGGCAATGGGAGCTCAATAGTGACTCTTCTTACCAAAAACAACTCTACTCGTAAGACCAGAAAGTGCATGTGATTCAACTTCATTTACGACTGGGAAACAAAAGCTAGCTCGCCTTACAAGAAACACACTCTGCTTTTGAGAAAAGAGTACTCTTCTAGTCTACTGTGTTTCCTATGGGGTCCGAACAGTGAGCTTGCTCAGAACAAATGAACTGTGCTTCCTACACACACGGGCCATATCTAGTTCAAGTCTGCTTAGGAAACTGACAAGTACAGTAGCTCCTCTTCAATCCAATACACTGTACTTGCTGGGAGCAGATGCCAGTGCTATTTGCACTGTGTATGGCAATGGGAGCGCAATAGTGACACTTCTTACTAGAAAACATCTCTTGCTCTTAACCAGAAACTGCATATGATTCAACTCCATTTTGGACTGGGAAGCAAACGCTAGGTCGCCTTACTAAACACACTCGGCTTTTGAGAAAAGAGCACTCTTCTACTCTACTGTGTTTCCTACGGGGTCCAAACAGTGAGCTTGCTCAGAACAAAAGAACTGTGCTTCCTACACACACGGGCCATATCTAGTTCAACTCTGGTTAGGAAACTGACAAGAAAAGTAGCTCCTCTTCAGTCCAATACACTGTACTTGCTGGGAACAGACGCAAGTGCTATTTGCACTGTGTATATCAATGGGAGCGCAATAGTGACTATCCTTACGAGAAAACAACTCTTGCTCGTAGGACCAAAAACTGCATGTGATTCAACTCCATTTAGGACTGGGAATCAAACGCTAGCTCGCCTTACAAGAAACACACTCTGCTTTTGAGAAAAGAGCACTCTTCTACTCTACTCTGTTTCCTATAGGGACAGTACAGTGAGCTTGCTCAGAACAAGAGAACTGTGCTTCCTACACAAATGGCCATATCCAGTTCAATTCTGCTTAGGAAACTGACAAGAACAGTAGCTCCTCTTCAGTCCAATACACTGTACTTGCTGGGAACAGATGCGAGTGCTATTTGCACTGTGTTTGGCAATGGGAGCGCAATAGTGACTTTCCTTACCAGAAAATAACTCTTGTGCGTAGGACCAAAAACTGCATGTGATTCAACTCCATTTAGGACTGGGAAACAAACGCTAGCTCGCCTTACAAGAAACACACTCTGCTTTTGAGAAAAGAACACTCTTGTACTCTACTGTGTTTCCTATGGGGTCCGAACAGTGAGCTTGCTCAGAACAAAAGAACTGTGCTTCCTATACACACGGGCCACATCTAGTTCAACTCTGCTTAGGAAACTGACAAGAATAGTAGCTCCTCTTCAGTCCAATACACTGTACTTGATTGGAACAGACGCAAGTGTTATTTGTACTGTGCATGGCAATGGGAGCCCATTAGTAACTCTTCTTACCAAAAAATAATTCTACTCGTAGGACCGGAAACTGCATGTGATTCAAACTCATTTAGGACTGGGAAACAAATGCTAGCTCGCCTTACAAGAAACACACTCTGCTATTGAGAAAAGAGCACTCTTCTACTCTACTGGGTTTCCTATGGGGTCTGAACAGTGAGCTTGCTCAGAACAAAAGAACTGTGCTTCCTACACACATGGGCCATATCTAGTTCAACTCTGCTTAGGAAACTGATGAGAACAGTAGCTCTTCTTCACTCCAATACACTGTACTTACTGGAAACAGACGCGAGTGCTATTTGCACAGTGTACAGCAATTGGAGCACAATAGTGACTCTTCTTACCAGAAAACACCTCTTGCTCTTAGGATCAGAAACTACATTTGATTCAATCCACTTAGGACTGGGAAACAAACGCTAGCTCGCCTTACAAGAAACAAGCTCTGCTTTTGAGAATAGGGCACACTTCTACTCTACTGTGTTTCCTATGGGGTCCAAACAGTGAGCTTGCTCAGAACAAAAGAACTGTGCTTCCTACACTCACAGGCCATATCTAGTTCAATTCTGCTTAGGAAACTGACAAGAACAGTAGATCCTTTTCAGTCCAATACACTGTACTTCCTGGGAACAGATGTCAGTGGTATTTGCACTGTGTATGAAAATGGTAGCCCAATAGTGACTTTTTTTTTTTGTTTTTCAAGACAGGGTTTCTCTGTGTAGCTTTGCGCCTTTCCTGGGACTCACTTGGTAGCCCAGGTTGGCCTCGAAATCACAGAGATCCACCTGGCTCTGCCTCCCTTGTGCTGGGATTAAAGGCGTGCGCCACCACCGTCCGGCTCTATAGTGACTTTTATTACCAGAAAAAACTCTTGCTTGTAGGATCAGAAACTGCATGTGATTCAAATCCATTTAGGACTGGGAAGCAAACACTAGCTCGCATTACAAGAAACACACTCGGATTTTGAGAAAAGAGCACTCTTCTACTCTACTGTGTTTCCTATGTGGTCACAACAGTGAGCTTACTCAGAACAAAAGAACTGTGCTTCCTATACACACGGGCCACATCTAGTTCAACTCTGCTTAGGAAACTGACAAGAACAGTAGCTCCTCTTCAGTCCAATACACTGTACTTACTGGAAACAGACGCGAGTGCTATTTGCACTGTGTACAGCAATTGGAGCACAATAGTGACTCTTCTTACCAGAAAAAACCTCTTGCTCTTAGGACCAGAAACTGCATTTGATTCAATCCACTTAGGACTGGGAAACAAACACTAGCTCGCCTTACAAGAAACAAGCTCTGCTTTTGAGAATAGGGCACACTTCTACTCTACTGTGTTTCCTATGGGGTCCAAACAGTGAGCTTGCTCAGAACAAAAGAACTGTGCTTCCTACACACACGGGCCATATCTAGTTCAATTCTGCTTAGGAAACTGAGAAGAACAGTAGATCCTCTTCAGTCCAATACACTGTACTTGCTGGGAAGAGATGCGAGTGCTATTTGCACTGTGTTTGGCAATGGGAGCGCAATAGTGACTTTCCTTACCAGAAAACAACTCTTGCTCGTAGTACCAAAAACTGCATGTGATTCAACTCCATTTAGGACTGGGAAACAAACGCTAGCTCACCTTACAAGAAACACACTCTGCTTTTGAGAAAAGAGCAGTCTTCTACTCTACTGTGTTTCCTATAGGGCCAGTACAGTGAGCTTGCTCAGAACAAAAGAACTGTGCTTCCTACACAAATGGCCATATCCAGTTCAATTCTGCTTAGGAAACTGACAAGAACAGTAGCTCCTCTTCAGTCCAATACACTGTACATGCTGGGAACAGACGCGAGTGCTATTTGCACTGTGTTTGGCAATGGGAGCTCAATAGTGACTTTCCTTAACAGAAAACAACTCTTGCGCGTAGGACCAAAAACTGCATGTGATTCAACTCCATTTAGGACTGGGAAACAAACGCTAGCTTGCCTTACAAGAAACACACTCTGCTTTTGAGAAAAGAGCACTCTTCTACTCTACTGTGTTTCCTATAGGGCCAGAACAGTGAGCTTGATCAGAACAAAAGAACTGTGCTTCCTACACACATGGGCCATATCTAGTTCAACTCTGCTTAGGAAACTGATGAGAACAATAGCTCCTCTTTAGTCCAATACACTGTACTTGCTGGGAATAGATGCGAGTGTTATTTGCACTGTGTACAGCAATGGGAGCACAATAGTGACTCTTCTTACCAGAAAACAACTCTTGCTCTTAGGACCAGAAACTGCATTTGATTCAATCCACTTAGGACTGGGTAACAAACGATAGCTCGCCTTACAAGAAACAAGCTCTGCTTTTGAGAATAGGGCACACTTCTACTCTACTGTGTTTTCTATGGGGTCCAAACAGTGAGCTTGCTCAGAACAAAAGAACTGTGCTTCCTACACTCACGGGCCATATCTAGTTCAATTCTGCTTAGGAAACTGACAAGAACAGTAGATCCTCTTCAGTCCAATACACTGTACTTGCTGGGAACAGACTTCAGTGGTATTTGCACTGTGTATGAAAATGGGAGCCCAGTAGTGACTTTTTTTTTTTTCGTTTTTCAAGACAGGGTTTCTCTGTGTAGCTTTGCGCCTTTCCTGGGACTCACTTGGTAGCCCAGGTTGGCCTCGAAGTCACAGATATCCACCTGGCTCTGCCTCCCAAGTGCTGGGATTAAAGGCGTGCACCACCACCATCCGGCTCTATAGTGACTTTTATTACCAGAAAAAACTCTTGCTTGTAGGACCAGAAACTGCATGTGATTCAAATCCATTTAGGACTGGGAAGCAAACACTAGCTCGCATTACAAGAAACACACTCGGATTTTGAGAAAAGAGCACTCTTCTACTCTACTGTGTTTCCTATGTGGTCACAACAGTGAGCTTACTCAGAACAAAAGAACTGTGCTTCCTATACACACGGGCCACATCTAGTTAAACTCTGCTTAGGAAACTGACAAGAACAGTAGCTCCTCTTCAGTCCAATACACTGTACTTGATTGGAACAGACGCAAGTGCTATTTGTACTGTGTACGGCAATGGGAGCGCAATAGTGACTCTTCTTACCAAAAAATAACTCTACTCGTAGGACCAGAAACTGCATGTGATTCAAATTCATTTAGGACTGGGAAACAAAAGCTAGCTCGCCTTACAAGAAACACACTCTGCTTTTGAGAAAAGAGCACTCTTCTTCTGTACTATGTGTCCTATGGGTTCCGAACAGTGAGCTTGCTCAGAACAAAAGAACTGTGCTTCCTACGCACACGGGCCATATCTAGTTCAACTCTGCTTAGGAAACTGACAAGAACAGTAGCTCCGCTTCAGTCCAATACACTGTACTTGCTGGGAACAGATGCGAGTGCTATTTGCACTGTGTTTGGCAATGGGAGCGCAATAGTGAATTTCCTTACCAGAAAACAACTCTTGCTCGTAGTACCAAAAACTGCATGTGATTCAACTCCATTTAGGACTGGGAAACAAACGCTAGCTCACCTTACAAGAAACACACTCTGCTTTTGAGAAAAGAGCAGTCTTCTACTCTACTGTGTTTCCTAAAGGGCCAGTACAGTGAGCTTGCTCAGAACCAAAGAACTGTGCTTCCTACACAAATGGCCATATCCAGTTCAATTCTGCTTAGGAAACTGACAAGAACAGTAGCTCCTCTTCAGTCCAATACACTGTACTTGCTGGGAACAGATGCGAGTGCTATTTGCACTGTGTTTGGCAATGGGAGCACAATAGTGACTTTCCTTACCAGAAAACAACTCTTGCGCGTAGGACCAAAAACTGCATGTGATTCAACTCCATTTAGGACTGGGAAACAAACGCTAGCTTGCCTTACAAGAAACACACTCTGCTTTTGAGAAAAGAGCACTCTTCTACTCTACTGGGTTTCCTATGGGGTCTGAACAGTGAGCTTGCTCAGAACAAAAGAACTGTGCTTCCTACACACATGGGCCATATCTAGTTCAACTCTCCTTAGTAAACTGATGAGAACAGTAGCTCTTCTTCACTCCAATACACTGTACTAACTGGAAACAGACGCGAGTGCTATTTGCACAGTGTACAGCAATTGGAGCACAATAGTGACTCTTCTTACCAGAAAACACCTCTTGCTCTTAGGATCAGAAACTACATTTGATTCAATCCACTTAGGACTGGGAAACAAACGCTAGCTCGCCTTACAAGAAACAAGCTCTGCTTTTGAGAATAGGGCACACTTCTACTCTACTGTGTTTCCTATGGGGTCCAAACAGTGAGCTTGCTCAGAACAAAAGAACTGTGCTTCCTACACTCACAGGCCATATCTAGTTCAATTCTGCTTAGGAAACTGACAAGAACAGTAGATCCTCTTCAGTCCAATACACTGTACTTGCTGGGAACAGACTTCAGTGGTATTTGCACTGTGTATGGCAAAGGGAGCACAATAGTGACTCTTCTTACCAGAAAACAAGTCTAGCTCATAGGACCAGAAAATGCATGTGTATTTCAACTCCATTTAGGACTGGGAAACAAACGCTAGCTCTCCTTACAAGAAACACACTCTGCTTTTGAGAAAAGTGCACTCTTCTACTCTACTGTGTTTCCTATGGGGTTCCAACAGTGAGCTTGCTCAGAACAAAAGAACTGTGCTTCCTACACACACGGGTCATATCCAGTTCAATTCTGCTTAGGAAATTGACAAGAACAGTAGCTCTTCTTCAGTCCAATACACTGTACTTGCTGGGAACAGATGCGAGTGCTATTTGCACTGTGTTTGGCAATGGGAGCGCAATAGTGACTTTCCTTACCAGAAAACAACTCTTGCGCGTAGGACCAAAAACTGCATGTGATTCAACTCCATTTAGGACTGGGAAACAAACGCTAGCTCGCCTTACAAGAAACACACTCTGCTTTTGAGAAAAGTGCACTCTTCTACTCTACTGTGTTTCCTATGGGGTTCCAACAGTGAGCTTGCTCAGAACAAAAGAACTGTGCTTCCTACACACACGGGTCATATCTAGTTCAACTCTGCTTAGAAAACTGACAAGAACAGTAGCTCCTTTTCAGTCTAATACACTGTACTTGCTGGGAACAGACGCGAGTGCTATTTGCACTGTGTACGGGAAATGGAGCGCAATAGTGACTCTTCTTACCAGAAAACAACTCTAGCTCATAGGACCAGAAACTGCATGTGTATTTCAACTCCATTTAGGACTGGGAAACAAACGCTAGCTCGCCTTACAAGAAACACACTCTGCTTTTGAGAAAAGTGCACTCTTCTACTCTACTGTGTTTCCTATGGGGTTCAAATAGTGAGCTTGCTCAGAACAAAAGAACTGTGCTTAGTACACACACGAGTCATATCTGGTTCATCTCTACTTAGGAAACTGACAAGAACAGTAGCTCCTCTGCAGTCCAATACACTGTACTTGCTGGGAACAGACGCGAGTGCTATTTGTACTGTGTATGGCAATGGGAGCACAATAGTGACTCTTCTTACCAGAAAACAACTCTTGCTTGTAGGACCAAAAACTGCTTTTGATTCAACTCCATTTAGGACTGGGAAACAAACGCTAGCTTGCCTTACAAGAAACATGCTCTGCTTTCGAGAAAAGAGCACTCTTCTACTCTACTGTGTTTCCTATAGGGCCAGAACAGTGAGCTTGCTCAGCTCAAAAGAACTGTGCTTCCTACACACACGGTCCATATCTAGTTCAACTCTGCTTAGGAAACTGATGAGAACAGTAGCTCCTGTTCAGTCCAATACACTGTACTTACTGGGAACAGACACAAGTGCTATTTGCACTGTGTACGGCAATGGGAGCACAATAGTGACTCTTCTTACCAGGAAACAACTCTTGCTCTTAGGACCAGAAACTGCATTTGATTCAATCCATTTAGGACTGGGAAACAAACACTTGCTCGCCTTACAAGAAACACGCTCGGCTTTTGAGAATAAGGCACACAGCTACTCTACTGTGTTTCCTATGGGGTTCCAACAGTGAGCTTGCTCAGAACAAAAGAACTGTGCTTCCTACACACACGGGTCATATCCAGTTCAATTCTGCTTAGGAAATTGACAAGAACAGTAGCTCTTCTTCAGTCCAATACACTGTACTTGCTGGGAACAGATGCGAGTGCTATTTGCACTGTGTTTGGCAATGGGAGCGCAATAGTGACTTTCCTTACCAGAAAACAACTCTTGCGCGTAGGACCAAAAACTGCATGTGATTCAACTCCATTTAGGACTGGGAAACAAACGCTAGCTCGCCTTACAAGAAACACACTCTGCTTTTGGGAAAAGAGCACTCTTCTACTCTACTGTGTTTCCTATGGTGTCCGAACAGTGAGCTTGCTCAGAACAAAAGAACTGTGCTTCCTATACACACGGGCCATATCTAGTTCAACTCTGATTAGGAAACTGACAAGAAGAGTAGCTCCTCTTCATTCCAATATACTGTAATTGATTGGAACAGACGCAAGTGTTATTTGTACTGTGTATGGCAATGGGAGCGCAATAGTGACTCTTCTTACCAAAAAATAACTCTACTCGTAGGACCGGAATCTGCATGTGATTCAAACTCATTTAGGACTGGGAAACAAAAGCTAGCTCGCCTTACAAGAAACACACTCTGCTTTTGAGAAAAGAGCACTCTTCTTCTCTACTATGTGTCCTATGGGTTCCGAACAGTGAGCTTGCTCAGAACAAAAGAACTGTGCTTCCTACGCACACGGGCCATATCTAGTTCAACTCTGCTTAGGAAACTGACAAGAACAGTATCTCCTCTTCAGTCCAATACACTGTACTTGATTGGAACAGACGCGAGTGCTATTTGCACTGTGTATGGCAATGGGAGCGCAATAGTGACACTTCTTACCAGAAAAAAACTCTTGCTCTTAGGACCAGAAACGGCATGTGATTCACCTCCATTTTGGACTGGGAAGCAAACTCTAAGTCGCCTTACACTAAACACACTCGGCTTTTGAGAAAAGAGCACTCTTCTACTCTACTGTGTTTCCTATGGGGTCTGAACAGTGAGCTTGCTCAGAACAAAAGAACTGTACTTCCTACACACACGGGCCATATCTAGTTCAACTCTGCTTAGGAAACTGATGAGAACAGTAGCTCCTCTTCACTCCAATACACTGTACTTACTGGAAACAGACGCGAGTGCTATTTGCACTGTGTACAGCAATTGGAGCACAATAGTGACTCTTCTTACCAGAAAACACCTCTTGCTCTTAGGACCAGAAACTGCACTTGATTCAATCCACTTAGGACTGGGAAACAAACGCTAGCTCGCCTTACAAGAAACAAGCTCTGCTTTTGAGAATAGGGCACACTTCTACTCTACTGTGTTTCCTATGGGTTCCAAACAGTGAGCTTGCTCAGAACAAAAGAAGTGTGCTTCCTACACACACGGGCCATATCTTGTTCAATTCTGCTTAGGAAACAGACAAGAACAGTAGCTCCTCTTCAGTCCAATACACTGTACTTGCTGGGAACAGATGCGAGTGCTATTTGCACTGTGTTTGGCAATGGGAGCGCAATAGTGACTTTCCTTACCAGAAAACAACTCTTGCGCGTAGGACCAAAAACTGCATGTGATTCAACTCCATTTAGGACTGGGAAACAAACGCTAGCTTGCCTTACAAGAAACACACTCTGCTTTTGAGAAAAGAGCACTCTTCTACTCTACTGTGTTTCCTATAGGGCCAGAACAGTGAGCTTGCTCAGAACAAAAGAACTGTTCTTCCTATACACACTGGCCATATCTAGTTCAACTCTGCTTAGGAAACTGATGAGAACAGTAGCTCCTCTTCAGTCCAATACACTGTACTTGCTGGGAACAGATGCGAGATCTATTTGCACGGTGTACGGAAATGGGAGCACAATAGTGACTCTTCTTACCAGAAAACAACTCTTGCTCAAAGGATCAAAAACTGCATGTGATTCAACTCCATTTAGGAGTGGGAAACAAACGCTAGCTCGCCTTACAAGAAACACACTCTGCTTTTGAGAAAAGAGCATTCTTCTACTCTACTGTGTTTCCTATAGGGCCAGAACAGTGAGCTTGCTTAGAACAAAAGAACTGTGCTTCCTACACACACGGGCTATATCTAGTTCAACTCTGCGTAGGAAACTGACAAGAACAGTAGATCCTCTTTAGTCCAATACACTGTACATGGTGGGAACAGACGCCAGTGCTATTTGCCCTGTGTATTGCAATGCGAGCACAATAGTGACTCTTCTTACCAGAAATCAACTCTTGCTTGTAGGACCAGAAACTGCATGTGATTCAACTCCATTTAGGTCTGGGAAGCAAATGCTATCTCGCCTTACAACTTACACACTCTGCTTTTGAGAAAAGAGCACTGAGTTTCCTATGGGGTCCGCACAGTGAGCTTGCTAAGAACAAAAGAACTGTGCTTCCTACACACACGGGCCATATCGAGTTCAAGTCTGCGGAGGAAACTGACAAGAACAGTAGATCTTCTTCAGTCCAATACACTGTACAGGCTGGGAACAGACGTCAGTGCTATTTGCCCTGAGTATGACAATGGGAGCGCAATAGTGACTTTCCTTACCAGAAAACAACTCTTGCTCGTACGTCCAGAAACTGCATGTGATTCAACTCCATTTAGGACTGCGAAACAAACGCTAGCTCGCCTTACAAGAAACACACTCTGCTTTTGAGAAAAGAGCACTCTTCTACTCTATTGTGTTTCCTATAGGGCCAGAAAGTTAGTTTGCTCAGAACAAAAGAACTGTGCTTCCTATACACATGAGCATATCTTGTTCAACTCTGCTCAGGAAACTGACAAGAACAGTATCTCCTCTTCAGTCCAATACACTGTACTTGATTGGAACAGACGCAAGTGCTATTTGCACTGTGTATGGCAATGGGAGTGAAATAGTGACTCTTCTTACCAAAAAACAACTCTACTCGTAGGAACAGAAACTGCATGTGACTCAACTTCATTTACGACATGGGAAACAAAAGCTAGGTCGCCTTTCAAGAAACACACTCTGCTTTTGAGAAAAGAGTACTCTTCTACTCTACTGTGTTTCCTATGTGTCCGAACAGTGAGCTTGCTCAGAACAAATGAACTGTGCTTCTTACACACACGGGCCATATCTAATTCAACTCTGCTTAAGAAACTAACGAGAAAAGTAGCTCCTCTTCAGTCCAATACACTGTACTTACTGGGAACAGACGGGAGTGCTATTTGCACTGTGTACGGCAATTGGAGCACAATAGTGACTCTTCTTACAAGAAAACAACACTTGTTCGTAGGACCAGAAACTGCATTTGATTCAATCCACTTAGGACTGGGAAACAAACGCTAGCTCGCCTTACAAGAAACACGCTCTGCTTTTGAGAATAGGGGACACATCTAATCTACTGTGTTTCCTATGGGTTCCAAACAGTGAGCTTGCTCAGAACAAAAGAACTGTGCTTCCTACACACACAGTCATATCTAGTTCAACTCTGCTTAGGAAACTGACAAGAACAGTAGCTCCTCTTCAGTCCAATACACTGTACTTGCTGGGAACAGACGCGAGGGCTATTTGCACTGTGTATGACAATGATGCACAATAATGACCCTTCTTACCAGAAAACAACTCTTGCTTGTAGGACCAGAAACTGCATGTGATTCAACTCCATTTAGGACTGGGAAAAAAACGCTAGCTCGCCTTACAAGAAACACACTCTGCTTTTGAGAAAAGAGCACTCTTCTACTCTACTGTGTTTTCTATGGGGTCCGAACAGTGAGCTTGCTGAGAACAAAGAACGGTGCTTCCTACACACACGGGCCATATCTAGTTCAACTCTGCTTAGGAAATTGACAAGAACAGTAGCTCCTCTTCAGTCCAATACACTGTACTTGCTGGGAACAGGACGCGAGTGCTATTTGCACTGGGTATGGCAATGGGAGCGCAATAGTGACTTTCCTTACCAGAAAACAACTCTTGCAAGTAGGAACGGAAACTGCATGTGATTAAACTCCATTTAGGACTGCGAAACAAACGCTAGCTCGCCTTACAAAAAAACACAATCTGCTTTTGAGGAAAGAGCACTCTTCTACTCTATTGTGTTTCCTATAAGGCCAGAACAGTGAGCTTGCTGAGTACAAAAGAACTGTGCTTCCCACACACATGGGCCATATCTAGTTCAACTCTGCTTAGGAACCTGACAAGAACAGTAAATCATCTTCAGTCCAATACACTGTACATGCTGGGAACAGAGGCCAGTGCTCTTTGCCCTGTGTATGACAATGGGAGCACAATAGTGACTCTTATTACCAGAAAAAACTCTTGCGCGTAGGACCAGAAACTGCATGTGATTCAACTCCAGTTAGGACTGCGAAACAAATACGGCTAGCATCGCCTTACAAGAAACACACTCTGCTTTGAGAAAAGAGCACTGTTCTACTCTACTGTGTTTCATATAGGGCTAGAACAGTGAGCTTGCTCAGAACAAAAGAACTGTGCTTCCTACACACACGGGCCATATCTAGTTCAACTCTGCTTAGGAAACTGACAAGAACAGTAGCTCCTCTCCATTCCAATACACTGTACTTGCTGGGAACAGACGCGAGGGCTATTTGCATTGTGTATGGCAAAAGGAGCTCAATTGTGACTCTTCTAACCAGAAAACAACTCTTGCTCGTAGGACCAGAAACTGCATGTGTATTTCAACTCCATTTAGGACTGGGAAAAAAACGTTAGCTCGCCTTACAAGAAGCACACTCTGCTTTTGAGAAAAGAGCACTCTTCTCTCTACTGTGTTTCCTATGGGGTTCGAACAGTGAGCTTGCTCAGAACAAAGAACTGTGCTTCCTACACACACGGGCCTTATCTAGTTCAACTCTGCTTAGGAAACTGACAAGAACAGTAGCTCCTCTTCAGACCAATACACTGTACTTGCTGGAAAAAGACGCGAGTGTTATTTGTACTATGTATGGCATTGGGGAGCACAATAGTGACTCTTCTTACCAGAAATAACTCTTGCTCGTAGGACCAGAAAATGCATGTGTATTTCAACTCCATTTAGGACTGGGAAACAAACACTAGCTCGCCTTACAAGAAACACACTCTGCTTTACAGAAAAATGCACTCTTCTAATCTACTGTGTTTCCTATGGGGTTCGAAATGTGAGCTTGCGCAGAACAAAAGAACTGTGCTTCCTACACACACGGGCCCATATCTTGTTGAATTCTGCTTAGGAAACTGACAAGAACAGTAGCTCCTCTTCAGTCCAATACACTGTACTTGCTGGGAACAGACGTGAGTGCTATTTGCACTGTTTATGGCAAAAGGAGCACAATAGTGACTTTCCTTACCAGAAAACATCCCTTGCTCATAGGACCAGAAACTGCATGTGATTCAACTCCATTTTGGACTGGGAAACAAACGCTAGCTCGCCTTACAAGAAACACACTCTGCTTTTGAGAAAAGAGCACTCGTCTATTCTACTGTGTTTCCTATGGGGTCAAACAGTGAGCTTGCTGAGTACAAAAGAACTGTGCTTCCTACACACATGGGCCATATCTAGTTCAACTCTGCTTATGAAACTGACAAGAACAGTAGATCCTCTTCAGTCCAATACACTGTACATGCTGGGAACAGAGGCCAGTGCTATTTGCCCTGAGTATGACAATGGGAGCAATAGTGAGTCTTATTACCAGAAAAAACTCTTGCTTGTAGGACCAGAAACTTCATGTGATTCAACTCCATTTAGGACTGGGAAACAAACGCTAGCTCGCCTTACAAGTAACACACTCTGCTTTTGAGCAAGGAGCACTCTTCTACTCTACTGTGTTTCCTATAGGGCCAGAACAGTGAGCTTGCTCAGAACAAAAGAACTGTGCTTCCTACATACACGGGCCATATCTAGTTCAATTCAGCTTAGGAAACTTACAAGAACAGTAGCTCCTCTTCAGTCCAATACACTGTAATTGCTGGGAACAGACGCGAGTGCTATTTGCACTGGGTATGGCAATGGGAGCGCAATAGTGACTTTCCTTACCAGAAAACAACTCTTGCAAGTAGGAACGGAAACTGCATGTGATTCAACTCCATTTAGGACTGCGAAACAAACGCTAGCTCGCCTTACAAAAACACACTCTGCTTTTGAGAAAAGAGCACTCTTCTACTCTATTGTGTTTCCTATAGGGCCAGAACAGTGAGCTTGCTGAGTACAAAAGAACTGTGCTTCCCACACACATGGGCCATATCTAGTTCAACTCTGCTTAGGAACCTGACAAGAAAAGTAAATCATCTTCAGTCCAATACACTGTACATGCTGGGAACAGAGGCCAGTGCTCTTTGCCCTGTGTATGACAATGGGAGCACAATAGTGACTCTTATTACCAGAACAAACTCTTGCTCGTAGGACCAGAAACTGCATGTGATTCAACTCAATTTAGGACTGGGAAACAAACGCTAGCTCGCCTTACAAGAAACACACTCTGCTTTTGAGAATAGAGCACTCTTCTACTCTACAGTGTGTCTTATTAGGGCGAGAACAGTGAGCTTGCTCAGAACAAAGAACTGTGCTTCCTACACACACGGGCCATATCTAGTTCAACTCTGCTTAGAAAACAGTAGCTCCTCTTCAGTCCCAATACACTGTACATGCTGGGAACAGTCGCGAGTGCTATTTGCACTGTGTATGGCAATGGGAGCGCAATAGTGACTTTCCTTACCAGAAAACAACTCTTGCTCGTAGGAACTGAAACTGCATGAGATTCAACTCCATTTAGGACTAGGAAACAAACGCTAGCTTGCTTACAAGAACACAGCACTCTGCTTTTGTAGGAAAGAGCACTCTTCTACTCTACTGTGTTTCCTATGGCCAGAACAGTGAGCTTGCTGAGTACAAAAGAACGGTGCTTCCTACACACATGGGCCATATCTAGTTCATCTCTGCTTAGGAACCTGACAAGAACAGTAGATCTTCTTCAGTCCAATACACTGTACATGCTGGGAACAGACGCCAGTCCTATTTGCCCTGTGTATGACAATGGGAGCGCAATAGTGACTCTTCTTACCATAAAAAACTCTTGCTCGTAGGACCATAAACTGCATTTGATTCAATCCACTTAGGACTGGGAAACTAACGCTAGCTCGCCTTACAAGAAACATGCTCTGCTTTTGAGAATAGGGCACACATCTACTCTACTGTGTTTCCTATGGTGTCCAAACAGTGTGCTTGTTCAGAACAAAAGAACTGTGCTTCCTACACACACAGGTCATATCTAGTTCAACTCTGTTTAGGAAACTGACAAAAACAGTAGCTCCTCTTCAGTCAAATACACTGTACTTGCTAGAAACAGACGCGAGTGCTATTTGTACTGTGTATGGCAATGGGAGCACAATAGTGACTCTTCTTACCAGAAAACAACTCTGGCTCGTAGGACTAGAAACTGCATGTGATTCAACTCCATTTAGGATTGGGAAACAAACGCCAGCTCGCCTTACAAGAAACACACTCTGCTTTTGAGAATAGGGCACTCATCTACTCTACTGTGTTTCCTATGGGTTCAAAACAGTGATCTTGCTCAGAAAAAAAGAACTGTGCTTCCTACACACGGGTCACATCTAGTTCAACTCTGCTTAGGAAACTGACAAGAACAGTAGCTCCTCTTCAGTCCAATACACTGTACTTGCTGTGAACAGAAGGGAGTGCTATTTGCACTGTGTATGGCAATGGGAGCGCAATAGTGACTTTCCTTACCAAAAAACAACTCTTGCTCATAGGACCAGAAACTGCATGTGATTCAACTCAATTTAGGACTGGGAAAAAAACGCTAGTTCGCCTTTCAAGAAACACACTCTGTTTTTGAGAATAGAGCACTCTTCTACTCTACTGTGTTTCCTGTAGGGCGAGAACAGTGAGCTTGCCCAGAACAAAAGAACTGTGCTTCCTACACACACGGGCCATATCTAGTTCAACTCTGCTTAGGAAACTGACAAGAACAGTAGCTCCTCTTCAGTCCAATACAGTGTACTTGCTGGGAACAGACGCGAGTGCTATTTGCACTGTGTATGGCAAAGAAAGCGCAATAGTGACTCTTCTTACCAGAAAACAACTCTAGCTCATAGTTCCAGAAACTGCATGTGTATTTCAACTCCATTTCGGACTGGGAAACAACCGCTAGCTCGCCTTACAAGAAACACACTCTGCTTTTGAGAAAAGTGCACTCTTCTACTCTACTGTGTTTCCTATGGGGTTCCAACAGTGATCTTGCTCAGAACAAAAGAACTGTGCTTCCTACACACACGGGCCATATCTAGTTCAACTCTGCTTAGGAAACTGACAAGAACAGTAGATCCTCTTCAGTCCAAAACACTGTACATGCTGGGAAGAGAAACCAGTGCTATTTGCCCTGTGTATGACAAAAGGAGCGCAATAGTGACTCTTCTTACCAGAAAAAAACTCTTCCTCGTAGGACCAGAAACTGCATGTGATTGAACTCAATTTAGGACTGGGAAACAAACGCTAGCTCGCCTTACAAGAAACACACTCTGCTTTTGAGAAAAGAGCACTCTTCTACTCTACAGTGTTTCTTATAGGGCGAGAACAGTGAGCTTGCTCAGAACAAAAGAACTGTGCTTCCTACACACAGGGGCCATATCTAGTTCAACTCTGCTTAGATAACTGACGAAAACAGTAGCTCCTCTTCAGTCCAATACACTGTACTTGCTGGAACAGACGCGAGTGCTATTTGCACTGTGTATGGCAAAGGGAGCGCAATAGTGACTCTTCTTACCAGAAAAAAACTCTAGCTCATAGGACCAGAAACTGCATATGTATTTCAACTCCATTTAGGACTGGGAAACAAATGCTAGCTCGACTTACAAGAAACACACTCTGCTTTTGAGAAAAGAGCACTCTTCTACTCTAATGTGTTTCCTATGGGGTTCGAACAGTGAGCTTGCTCAAAACAGAAGAACTGTGCTTCCTACACACACAGGCCATATCTAGTTCAACTCTGCTTAGGAAACTGACAAGAACAGTAGCTCCTCCTCAGTCCAATACACTGTACTTGCGGGGAACAGACGCGAGTGCTATTTGTACTGTGTATGGCAATGGGAGAGCAATAGTGTCTCTTCTTACCAGAAAACAACTCTTGCTCTTAGGACCAGAAACTGGATTTGATTCAATCCACTTAGGACTGGGAAACAAACGCTAGCTCGCCTTACAAGAAACACGCTCTCCTTTTGAGAATAGAGCACACATCTTCTCTACTGTGTTTCCTATGGGGTCCAAATGGTGAGCTTGCTCAAAACAAAAGAATTGTGCTTCCTACACACACGGTTCATATCTAGTTCAACTCTGCTTAGGAAACTGCAAGGAACTGTTGCTCCTCTTCAGTCCAATACACTGTACTTGCTGGGAACAGACGCGAGTGCTATTTGCACTGTGTATGGCAATGGGAGCGCAATAGTGACTTTCCTTACCAGAAAACAACTCTTGCTCATAGGAACTGAAACTGCATGTGATTCAACTCCATTTAGGACTAGGAAACAAACGCTAGCTCGCATTACAAGAAACACACTCTGCTTTTGAAGAAAGAGCACTCTTCTACTCTACTGTGTTTCCTATAGGGCCAGAACAGTGAGCTTGCTGAGTACAAAAGAACGGTGCTTCCTACACACATGGGCCATATCTAGTACATCTCTGCTTAGGAAACTGACAAGAACAGTAGATCTACTTCAGTCCAATACACTGTACATGCTGGGAACAGACGCCAGTGCTATTTGCCCTGTGTATGACAATGGAAGCGCAATAGTGACTCTTCTTATCAGAAAAAACTCTTGCTCGTAGGACCATAAACTGCATTTGATTGAATCCACTTAGGTCTGGGAAACTAATGCTAGCTCGGCTTACAAGAAACATGCTCTGCTTTTGAGAATAGGGCACACATCTACTCTACTGTGTTTCCTATGGTGTCCAAACAGTGTGCTTGCTCAGAACAAAAGAACTGTGCTTCCTACACACACGGGTCATATCTAGTTCAACTCTGCTTAGGAAACTGACAAAAACAGTAGCTCCTCTTCAGTCAAATACACTGTACTTGCTGGAAACAGACGCGAGTGCTATTTGTACTGTGTATGGCAATTGGAGCGCAATAGTGACTCTTCTTACTACAAAACAACTCTTGCTCGTAGGACCTGAAACTGCATGTGATTCAACTCCATTTTGGATTGGGAAACAAACGCCAGCTCGCCTTACAAGAAACACACTCTGCTTTTGAGAATAGGGCACTCATCTACTCTACTGTGTTTCCTATGGGTTCCAAAGAGTGAGCTTGCTCAGAACAAAAGAACTGTGCTTCCTACACACTGGTCATATCTAGTTCAACTCTACTTAGAAAACTGACAAGAACAGTAGCTCCTCTTCAGTCCAATACACTGTACTTGCTGTGAACAGACAGGAGTGCTATTTGCACTGTGTATGGCAATGGGAGCGCAATAGTGACTTTCCTTACCATAAAACAACACTTGCTCATAGGACCAGAAACTGCATGTGATTCAACTCAATTTAGGACTGGGAAACAAACGCTAGTTCGCCTTCAAGAAACACACTCTGCTTTTGAGAATAGAGCACTCTTCTTCTCTTCTGTGTTTCCTGTATGGCGAGAACAGTGATCTTGCCCAGAACAAAAGAACTGTGCTTCCTACACACACGGGCCATATCTAGTTCAACTCTGCTTAGGAAACTGACAAGAACAGTAGCTCCTCTTCAGTCCAATACACTGTACTTGCTGGGAACAGACGCGAGTGCTATTTGCACTGTGTATGGCAAAGGGAGCGCAATAGTGACTCTTCTTACCAGAAAACACCTCTAGCTCATAGGACCAGAAACTGCATGTGTATTTCAACTCCATTTCGGACTGGGAAACAAACGATAGCTCGCCTTACAAGAAACACACTCTGCTTTTGAGAAAAGTGCACTCTTCTACTCTACTGTGTTTCCTATGGGGTTCCAACAGAGAGCTTGCTCAGAACAAAAGAACTGTGCTTCCTACACACACGGGTCATATCTAGTTCAACTCTGCTTAGAAAACTGTCAAGAACAGTAGCTCCTCTTCAGTCCAATACACTGTACTTGCTGGGAACAGACGCAAGTGCTATTTGCACTGTGTACGGGAAATGGAGCGCAATAGTGACTCTTCCTACCAGAAAACAACTCTAGCTCATAGGACCAGAAACTGCATGTGTATTTCAACTCCATTTAGGACTGGGAAACAAACGCTAGCTCGCCTTACAAGAAACACACTCTGCTATTGAGAAAAGAGCACTATTCTACTCTACTGTGTTTCCTATGGGGTTCCAACAGTGAGCTTGCTCAGAACAAAAGAACTGTGCTTAGTACACACACGGGCCATATCTGGTTCCTCTCTGCTTAGGAAAATGACAAGAACAGTAGCTCCTCTGCAGTCCAATAGACTGCACTTGCTGGGAACAGACGTGAGTGCTATTTGTACTGTGTGTGGCAATTAGAGCGCAATAGTGACTCTTCTTACCAGAAAACAACTCTTGCTCGTAGGACTAAAAACTGCATTTGATTCAACTCCATTTAGGACTAGGAAACAAACGCTAGCTCGCTTTATAAGAAACACACTCTGATTTTGAGAAAAGAGCACTCTTCTACTCTACTGCGTTTCCTATGGAGTTCGAACAGTGAGCTTGCACAGAACAAAAGAACTGTGCTTCCTACACACACGGTCCATATCTAGTTCAACTCTGCTTAGGAAACTGACAAGAACAGTAGCTCCTCTTCAGTCCAATACACCTTACTTACTGGGAACAGACGGGAGTGCTATTTGCACTGTGTACTGCAATGGGAGCACAATAGTGACTCTTCTTACGAGAAAACAACTCTTGCTCGTAGGACCTGAAACTGCATGTGATTCAACTCCATTTAGGACTGGGAAACAAATGCTAGCTCGCCTTACAAGAAACACACTCTGCTTTTGAGAATAGAGCACTCTTCTACTCTACTGTGTTTCCTATAGGGTCAGAACAGTGAGCTTGCTGAGTACAAAAGAACTGTGCTTCCTACACACACGGGCCATATCTAGTTCAACTCTGCTTAGGAAACTGACAAGAACAGTAGCTCCTCTTCAGTCCAATACACTGTACTTGCTGGGAACAGACGCGAGTGCTATTTGCACTGTGTATGGCAAAGGGAGCGCAATAGTGACTCTTCTTACCAGAAAACACCTCTAGCTCATAGGACAAGAAACTGCATGTGTATTTCAACTCCATTTCGGAATGGGAAACAAACGCTAGCTCGCCTTACAAGAAACACACTCTGCTTTTGAGAAAAGTGCACTCTTCTACTCTACTGTGTTTCCTATGGGGTTCCAACAGTGAGCTTGATCAGAACAAAAGAACTGTGCTTCCTACACACACGGGTCATATCTAGTTCAGCTCTGCTTAGGAAACTGACAAGAACAGTAGCTCCTCTTCAGTCCAATACACTGTACTTGCTGGGAAAAGACGCGAGTGCTATTTGCACTGTGTACGGGAAATGGAGCACAATAGTGACTCCTCCTACCAGAAAACAACTCTAGCTCATAGGACCAGAAACTACATGTGATTCAACTCCATTTAGGACTGGGAAAAAAACACTAGGTCGCCTTACAAGAAACACACTCTGCTTTTGAGAAAAGAGCACTATTCTACTCTACTGTGTTTCCTATGGGGTTCCAACAGTGAGCTTGCTCAGAACAAAAGAACTGTGCTTAGTTCAAACACGGGCCATATCTGGTTCATCTCTGCTTAGGAAAATGACAAGAACAGTAGTTCCTCTGCAGTCCAATAGACTGTACTTGCTGGGAACAGACGCGAGTGCTATTTGTACTAAGTGTGGCAATGGGAGCACAATAGTGACTATTCTTACCAGAAAACTACTCTTGCTCGTAGGACCAAAAACTGCATTTGATTCAACTGCATTTAGGACTGGGAAACAAACGCTAGCTCGCCTTACAAGAAACACACTCTGCTTTTGAGAAAAGAGCACTGTTCTACTCTACTGTGTTTCCTATAGGGCCTGTACAGTGAGCTTGCTCAGAACAAAAGAACTGTGCTTCCTACACACACGGGCTATATCTAGTTCAATTCTGCTTAGGAAACTGACAAGAACAGTAGTTCCTCTTCAGTCCAATACACTGTACTTGCTGGGAACAGAGGCGAGTGCTATTTGCACTGTGTACGGTATTGGGAGTACAATAGTGACTCTTTTTACCAGAAAACAACTCTTGCTCGTAGGACCAGAAACTGCATGTGATTCAACTCCACTTAGGACTGGGAAACAAACGCTAGCTTGCCTTATAAGAAACTTTTGAGAAAAGGGGACACTTCTACTCTACTGTGTTTCCTATAGGGCCAGAACAGTGATCTTGCTCAGAACAAAAGAACTGTGCTTCCTACACACAAGGGCCATATCTAGTTCAACTCTGCTTAGGAAACTGATGAGAACAGTAGCTCCTCTTCAGTCCAATACACTGTACTTGCTGGGAACACACGCCAGTGCTATTTGCCTTGTTTATGTCAATGGGAGTGCAATAGTGACTCTTCTTACCAGAAAACAACTCTTGCTCGTAGGACCAGAAACTGCATGTGATTCAACTCCATTTAGGACTGGGAAGCAAACGCTAGCTCGCCTTAGAAGAAACACACTCTGCTTTTGAGAAAAGAGCACTCTTCTACTCTACTGTGTTTCCTATGGGGTCCGAACAGTGAGCTTGCTCAGAACAAAAGAACTGTGCTTCCTACGCACATGGGCCATATCTAGTTCAACTCTGCTTAGGAAACTGACCAGAACAATAGATCCTCTTCAGTCCAATACACTGTACATGCTGGGAACATACGCCAGTGCTATTTGCACTGTGTATGTCAAAGGGAGCGCAATAGTGACTCTTCTTACCAGAAAACAACTCTTGCTCCTAGGACCAGAAACTGAATGTGATTTAACTCCATTTAGGACTGGGAAACAAACGCAAGCTCGCCTTTCAAGAAACACACTCTGCTTTTGAGAAAAAAGCACTCTTCTACTCTATTGTGTTTCCTATAGGGCCAAAACAGTGAGCTTGCTCAGAACAAAAGAACTGTGCTTCCTACACACACGGGCCATATCTAGTTCAACTCTGCTTAGAAAACTGACAAGAACAATAGATCCTCTTCAGTCCAATACACTGTACATGCTGGGAAAAGACGCCAGTGCTATTTGCCCTGTGTATGTCAATGGGAGTGCAATAGTGACTCTTCTTACCAGAAAAAACTCTTGCTCCTAGGATCAGAAACTGCATGTGATTCAATTCCATTTAGGACTGGGAAACAAACGCTAGCTCGCCTTACAAGAAACACACTCTGCTTTTGAGAAAAGAGCACTCTTCTACTCTACTGTGTTTCCTATGGGGTCCGAACAGTGAGCTTGCTCAGAACAAAAGAACTGTGCTTCCTACAAACACGGGCCATATCTAGTTCAACTCTGCTTAGGAAACTGACAAGAACAGTAGCTCCTCTTCTGTCCAATACACTGTACTTGCAAAGAACAGTAGCGAGTGTTGTTTGCACTGTATATGGCAATAGGAGCGCAATAGTGACTCTTCTTACCAGAAAACAACTCTTGCTCATAGGAACAGAAACTGCATGTGATTCAACTCCATTTAAGACTAGCAAACAAACGCTAGCTCGCCTTAGAAGAAACACTCTGCTTTTGAGAAAAGACCACTCTTCTACTCTACTGTGTTTTCTATAGGGCCAGAACAGTGAGCTTGCTCAGAACAAAAGAACTGTGCTTCCTACACACACGGGCCATACCTAGTTCAACTCTGCTTAGGGAACTGACAAGAACAGTAGCTCCTCTTCAGTCCAATACACTGTACTTGCTGGGAACAGACGCGAGTGCTATTTGAACTGTGTATGGCAAAGGGAGCACAATAGTGACTTTCCTCTCCAGAAAACATCTCTTGCTCGTAGGACAGAAACTGCATGTGATTCAACTCCATTTAGGACTGGGAAACAAACGCTAGCTCGCCTTACAAGAAACACACTCTGCTTTTGAGAAAAGAGCACTCTTCTACTCTACTGTGTTTCCTATAGGCCAGAAGAGTGAGCTTGCTCAGAACCAAAGAACTGTGCTTTCTACACACACGGGCCATATCTAGTTCAACTCTGCTTAGGAAACTGACAAGAACAGTAGCTCCTCTTCAGTCCAATACACTGTACTTGCTGGGAACAGACACGAGTGCTATTTGCCCTGTGTATGGCAAAGGGAGCGCAATAATGACTCTTCTTACCCGAAAACAACTCTTGCTTGTTGGACCAGAAACTGCATGAGATTCAACCCCTTTTGGGACTGGGAAACAAACGCTAGCTCGCCTTAGAAGAAACACACTCTGCTTTTGAGAAAAGAGCACTCTTCTACTCTACTGTGTATCCTATAGGGCCAGAAGAGTGAGGTTGCTCAGAACAAAAGAAGTGTACTTCTAACACACACGGGCCATATCTAGTTCAACTTTGCTTAGGAACCTGACAAGAACAGTAGATCCTCTTCAGTCCAATACACTGTACATCCTTGGAACAGACGCGAGTCCTATTTGCCCTGTGTATGGCAATGGGAGCACAATAGTGACTCTTCTTACTAGAAAACAAATCTTGCTTGTAGGACCGGAAAATGCATGTGATTCAACTACATTTAGGAGTGGGAAACAAACGCTAGCTCGCCTTACAAGAAACACACTCTGCTTTTGAGAAAAGAGCACTCTTCTACTCTATTGTGTTTCCTATAGGGACAAAACAGTGAGCTTGCTCAGAACAAAAGAACTGTGCTTCCTACACACACGGGCCATATCTAGTTCAACTCTGCTTAGGAAACTGACCAGAACAATAGATCCTCTTCAGTCCAATACACTGTACATGCTGTGAACAGACGCCAGTGCTATTTGCACTGTGTATGTCAAAGGGAGCGCAATAGTGACTCTTCTTACCAGAAAACAACTCTTGCTCCTAGGACCAGAAACTGAATGTGATTTAACTCCATTTAGGACTGGGAAACAAACGCAAGCTCGCCTTACAAGAAACACACTCTGCTTTTGAGAAAAAAGCACTCTTCTACTCTATTGTGTTTCCTATAGGGCCAAAACAGTGAGCTTGCTCAGAACAAAAGAACTGTGCTTCCTACACACACGGGCCATATCTAGTTCAACTCTGCTTACGAAACTGACAAGAACAATAGATCCTCTTCAGTCCAATACACTGTACATGCTGGGAAAAGACGCCAGTGCTATTTGCCCTGTGTATGTCAATGGGAGTGCAATAGTGACTCTTCTTACCAGAAAAAACTCTTGCTCCTAGGATCAGAAACTGCATGTGATTCAATTCCATTTAGGACTGGGAAACAAACGCTAGCTCTCATTACAAGAAACACACTCTGCTTTTGAGAAAAGAGCACTCTTCTACTCTACTGTGTTTCCTATGGGGTCCGAACAGTGAGCTTGCTCAGAACAAAAGTACTGTGCTTCCTACAAACACGGGCCATATCTAGTTCAACTCTGCTTAGGAAACTGACAAGAACAGTAGCTCCTCTTCTGTCCAATACACTGTACTTGCAAAGAACAGTAGCGAGTGTTGTTTGCACTGTATATGGCAATAGGAGCACAATAGTGACTCTTCTTACCAGAAAACAACTCTTGCTCATAGGAACAGAAACTGCATGTGATTCAACTCCATTTAGGACTAGCAAACAAACGCTAGCTCGCCTTAGAAGAAACACTCTGCTTTTGAGAAAAGACCACTCTTCTACTCTACTGTGTTTTCTATAGGGCCAGAACAGTGAGCTTGCTCAGAACAAAAGAACTGTGCTTCCTACACACACGGGCCATATGTAGTTCAACTCTGCTTAGGAAACTGACAAGAACAGTAGCTCCTCTTCAGTCCAATACACTGTACTTGCTGGGAACAGACGCAAGTGCTATTTGCACTGTGTATGGCAAAAGGAGCACAATAGTGACTTTCATTGCCAGAAAACAACTCTTGCTTGTAGGACCAGAAACTGCATGTGATTCAACTCCATTTAGGACTGGGAAGCAAACACTAGCTCGCATTACAAGAAACACACTCTGGTTTTGAGAAAAGAGCAATCTTCTACTTTACTGTGTTTCCTATAGGGCCAGAACAGTGAGATTGCTCAGAACAAAAGGACTGTGCTTCCTGCACAAACGCGTCATATCTAGTTCAACTCTGCTTAGGAAACTGACAAGAACAGTAGCTCCTCTTCAGTCCAATACACTGTACTTGCAGGTAGAACACGCGAGTCCTATTTGCACTGTGTATGGCAATGGGAGCGCAATAGTGACTCCTCTTCCCAGAAAACAACTCTTGCTCATAGGACCAGAAACTGCATGAGATTCAACTCCGATTCTGACTGGGAAACAAACACTAGCCAGCCTTACAAGAAACACACTCTGCTTCTGAGAAAAGAGCACTCTTCTACTCTACTGTGTTTCCTATGGAGTCCGAACAGTGAGCTTGCTCAGAACAAAAGAACTGTGCTTCCTATACACACGGGCCATATCTAGTTCAACTCTGCTTAGGATACTGACAAGAACAGTAGATCCTCTTCAGTCCAATACACTGTACATGCTGGGAACAGACACCAGTGCTATTTGCCCAGTGTATGACAATGGGAGCACAATAGTGACTCTTCTTACCAGAAAACAACTCTTGCTCGTAGGACCAGAAACTGCATGTGATTCAATGCCATTTAGGACTGGGAAACAAACTCTAGCTCGCCTTACAAGAAACACACTCTGCTTTTGAGAAAAGAGCACTCTTCTATTCTACTGTGTTTCCTATGGGGTCCGAACAGTGAGCTCGCTCAGAACAAAAGAAGTGTGCTTCCTACACACGGGGCATATCTAGTTTAACTCTGCATAGGAAACTGAGAAGAACATTAGCTCCTCTTCAGTCCAATACACTGTCCTTGCTGGGAAAAGACGCGAGGGCTATTTGAACTGTGTATGGCAAAGGGAGCGCAATAGTGACTTTCCTTACCAGAAAACATCCCGTGCTCGTAGGACCAAAAACTACATGTGATTCAACTCCATTTAGGACTGGGAAACAAAAGCTAGCTCACCTTACAAGAAACACACTCTGCTTTTGAGAAAAGAGCACTCTTCTACTCTACTGTGTTTACTATGGGGCCCGATAAGTGAGCTTGCTCAGAACAAAACAACTGTGCTTCACACACACGGGACATAACTACTTCAACTCTGCTTAAGAAACTGACAAGAACAGTAGCTCCTCTTCTGACTAATACACTGTACTTGCTGGGAACAGACGCGAGTGCTATTTGCCCTGTGTATGTCAATGGGAGCGCAATAGTGACTCTTCTTACCAGAAAACAATTCCTGCTCGTAGGACCAGAAACTGCATGTGATTCAAGTCCATTTAGGACTGGGAAACAAATGCCAGCTCGCCTTACAAGAAACACACTCTGCTTTTGAGAAAAGAGCACTCTTCTATTCTACTGTGTTTCCTATGGGTCCGAACAGTGATCTTGCTCAGAACAAAAGACCTGTGCTTCCTACACACACGGGCCATATCTAGTTCAACTCTGCTTAGGAAACTGACAAGAACAGTAGCTCCTCTACAGTCCAATACACTGTATTTGCTGGGAACAGACGCGAGTTCTATTTGAACTGTGTATGGCAAAGAGAGCCCAATAGTGACTTTCCTTACCAGAAAACATCCATTGCTCTTAGGACCAAAAACTGCATGTGATTCAACTCCATTTAGGACTGGGAAACAAACGCTAGCTCTCCTTACAAGAAACACGCTCTGCTTTTAAGAAAAGAGCACTCTTCTACTCTACTGTGTTTCCTATAGGCCCAGAACAGTGAGCTTGCTCAGAACAAAAGAACTGTGCTTCCTACACACACGGGCTATATCTAGTTCAACTCTGCTTAGGAAACTGACAAGAACAGTAGCTCCTCTTCAGTCCAATACACTGTACTTGTTGGGAGCAGACACGAGTGCTATTTGCACTGTGTGTGGCAATGGGAGCACAATAGTGACTATTCTTACCAGAAAACAACTCTTGCTCATAGGAACAGAACCTGCATGTGACTGAACTCGATTTAGGCCTGGGAAACAAACGCTAGCTCTCCTTACAAATAACACACTCTGCTTTTGAGAAAAGAGCACTCTTCTACTCTTCTGTGTTTCCTATAGGGCCAGAACAGTGAGCTTGCTCAGAACAAAAGAACTGTGCTTCCTACACACACGGGCCATATCTAGTTCAACTCTGCTTAGGAAACTGACAAGAACAGTAGCTCCTCTTCAGTCCAATACACTGTACTTGCTGGGAACAGACGTGAGTGCTATTTGCACTGTTTATGGCAAAGGGAGCACAATAGTCACTTTCCTTACCAGAAAACATCCCTTGCTCGTAGGACCAGAAACTGCATGTGATTCAACTCCATTTAGGACTGGGAAACAAACGCTAGCTCGCCTTACACGAAACACACTCTGCTTTGGAGAAAAGAGCACTCTTCTACTCTACTGTGTTTACTATAGGGCCAGAACATTGAGCTTGCTCAGAACAAAAGTACTGTGCTTCCTACACAAACGGGCCATATCTAGTTCGACTCTGCTTAGGAAACTGACAAGAACAGTATCTCCTCTTCAGTCCAATACACTGTACTTGCAGGGCGCAGACACGAGTCCTATTTGCAGTGTGTATGGCAATGGGAGGGAAATAGTGACTCCTTTTACCAGAAAACAACTCTTGCTCGTAGGACCAGAAACGGCATGAGATTCAAATCTGTTTCTGACAGGGAAACAAACACTAGCTAGCCTTACAAGAAACACACTCTGCTTTTGAGAAAATAGCACTCTTCTACTCTACTGTGTTTCCTATGGGGTCCGAACAGTGAGCTTGCTCAGAACAAAAGAACTGTGCTTCCTGCACACACGGGCCATATCTAGTTCAACTCTGCTTAGGAAACTGACAAGAGCAGTAGATCATCTTCAGTCCAATACACTGTACTTGCTGGGAACAGACGTGAGAGCTATTTGCACTGTTTATGGCAAAGGCAGCACAATAGTGACTTTCCTTTCCAGAAAACAACTCTTGCTCGTAGGACTAGAAACTGCATGTGATTCAACTCCATTTAGGACTGGGAAACAAACACAAACTCGCCTTACAAAAAACACACTCTGCTTTTGAGAAAAGAGCACTCTTCTACTTTACTGTGTTTCCTATAAGGCCAGAAGAGTGAGCTTGCTCAGAACAAAAGAAGTGTACTTCCTGCACACACGGGCCATATCTAGTTCAACTTTGCTTAGGAAACTGACAAGAACAGTAGATCCTCTTCAGTCCAATACACTGTACATCCTGGGAACAGACGCGAGTGCTATTTGCCCTGTGTATGACAAAGGGAGCGCAATAGTGACTCTTCTTACTAGAAAACAACTCTTGCTCGTAGGGCCAGAAAATGCATGTGATTCAACTCCATTTAGGACTGGGAAACTAAAGCTAGCTCGCCTTACAAGAAACACACTCTGCTTTTGAGAAAAGAGCACTCTTCTACTCTACTTTGTTTCCTATAGGGCCAAAACAGTGAGCTTGCTCAAAACAAAAAAACTGTGCTTCCTACACACATGGGCCATATCTAGTTCAACTCTGCTTAGGAAACTGACAAGAACAGTAGATCCTCTTCAGTCCAATACACTGTACTTGCTGGGAACAGATGCGAGTGCTATTTGCCCTGTGTATAGCAAAGGGAGCACAATAGTGACTCTTCTTACCAGAAAACAACTCTTGTTCGTAGGACCAGAAACTGCATGGGATTCAACTCCATTTAGGACTGGGAAACAAATGCTAGCTCGACTTACAAGAAACACACTCTGCTTTTGAGAAAAGAGCACTCTT
Organism: Peromyscus eremicus; assembly: GCF_949786415.1. Classification (NCBI taxonomy): domain Eukaryota; kingdom Metazoa; phylum Chordata; class Mammalia; order Rodentia; family Cricetidae; genus Peromyscus; species Peromyscus eremicus. The sequence continues at coordinate 243,809 of NW_026734602.1, read as the reverse complement.
CTACTCTACTGTGTTTCCTATGGGGTCCGAACAGTGAGGTTGCTCAGAACAAAAGAACTGTGCTTCCTCCACACACGGGACATATCTAGTTCAACTCTGCTTAGGAAACTGACAAGAACAGTAGCTCCCTTTCTGTCCAATACACTGTACTTGCAAAGAACAGTAGCGAGTGTTGTTTGTACTGTGTATGGCAATAGGAGCACAATAGTGACTCTTCTTACCAGAAAACAACTCTTGCTCATAGGACAAGAAACTGCATGTAATTGAACTCCATTTAGGACTGGGAAACAAACGCTAGCTCACCTTACAAGAAACACACTCTGCTTTGAGAAAAGAGCACTCTTCTACTCTTGTGTGTTTCCTATAGGACCAAAACACTGAGCTTGCTCAGAACAAAAGAACTGTGCTTCCTACACACACGGGCCATATCTAGTTGATCTCTGCTTAGGAAACTGACAAGAACAGTAGATCATCTTCAGTGCAATACACTGTACATGCTGGGAACAGACGCAAGTCCTATTTGCACTGTGTATGGCAATGGGAGCGAAATAGTGACTCCTCTTACCAGAAAACAACTCTTGCTCGTAGGACCAGAAACTCATGAGATTCAAATCTGTTTCTGACTGGGAAACAAACACTAGCTCGCCTTACAAGAAACACACTCTGCTTTTGAGAAAAGAGCACTCTTCTATTCTACTGTGTTTCCTATGTGGTCCGAACAGTGAGCTTGCTCAGAACAAAAGAACTGTGCTTCCTACACACACGGGCCATATCTAGTTCAACTCTGCTTAGGTAACTGTCAAGAACAGTAGATCCTCTTCAGTGCAGTACCCTGTACATGCTGGGACAGACGCCAGTGCTATTTACCCTGTGTATGGTAATGGGAGCTCAATAGTGACTCTTATTACCAGAAAACAACTCTTTCTTGTAGGACCAGAAACTGCATGTGATTCAACTCCATTTAGGACTTGGAAACAAACGCTAGTTCGCCTTAGAAGAAACACACTCTGCTTTGGAGAAAAGAGCACAATTCTACTCTACTGTGTTTCCTATAGGGCCAGAACAGTGAGCTTGCTCAGAACAAAAGAACTGTGCTTCCTACACACACGGGCCATATCTAGTTCAACTCTGCTTAGGAAACTGACAAGAACAGTAGCTCCTCTTCAGTCCAATACACTGAACTTCCTGGTAACAGACACGAGTGCTATTTGCACTGTGTATGGCAAAGGGAGCACAATAGTGACTTTCCTTTCCAGAAAACAACTCTTGCTCTTAGGACCAGAAACTGCATGTGATTCAACTCCATTTAGGACTGGGAAACAAACGCTAGCTCGCCTTACAAGAAACACACCCTGCTTTTGAGAAAAGGGCACTCTTCTACTCTACTGTATTTCCTCTGGGGTCCGAACAGTGAGCTTGCTCAAAATAAAAGAATTGTGCTTCCTGCACACACGGGCCATATCTAGATCAATTCTGCTTAGGAAACTGATAAGAACAGTAGATCCTCTTAAGTCCAATACACTGTACATGCTGGGAACAGATGCCAGTGCTATATGCCCTGTGTATGACAATGGGAGCTCACTAGTGACTCTTCTTACCAGAAAACTCTTGCTCGTAGGACCAGAAACTGCATGTGATTCAACTCCATTTAGGATTGAGAAACAAACGCTAGCTCGCCTTACAAGAAACACACTCTGCTTTTGAGAAAAGGGCACTCTTCTACTCTACTGTATTTCCTCTGGGGTCCGAACAGTGAGCTTGCTCAGAAGAAGAGAACTGTGCTTCCTACACACACGGCCATAGCTAGTTCAATTCTGCTTAGGAAACTGACAAGAACAGTAGATCCTCTTCCGTCCAATACACTGTACATGCTGGGAGCAGACGCCAGTGCTATTTGCCCTGTGTATGACAATGGGAGCACAATAGTGACTCTTGATACCAGAAAACAACTCTTGCTCGTAGGACCAGAAACTGCATGGGATTCAACTCCATTTAGGACTGGGAAACAAACGCTAGCTCGCCGTACAAGAAACACACTCTGCTTTTGAGAAAAGAGCAGTATTCTAGTCTAATGTGTTTCCTATAGGGCCAGAACAGTGAGCTTGCTCAGAACAAAAGAACTGTGCTTCCTACACACACGGGCCATATCTAGTTCATTTCTGCTTAGGAAACTGACAAGAACAGTAGCTCCTATTCAGTCCAATACACTGTACTTGCTGGGAACTGACGCGAGTGCTATTTGCATGGTGTATATGAATGGGAGCACAATAGTGACTTTCCTTACCAGAAAACAACTCTTGCTCGTAGGACCAGAAATTGCATGTGATTCAACTCCATTAGGGACTGGGAAACAAATGCTAGCTCGCCTTACAAAAAACACACTCTGATTTTGAGAGAAGAGCACTCTTCTACTCTACTGTGTTTCCTATAGGGCCACAACAGTGAGCTTGCTCAGAACAAAAGAACTGTGCTTCCTACACACACGGACATATCTTGTTCAATTCTGCTTCGAAAACTGACAAGAACAGTAGATCCTCTTCTGTCCAATACACTGTACATGCTGGGAACGGACGCCAGTGCTATTTGCCCTGGGTATGACAATGGGAGCACAATAGTGACTCTTCTTACCAGAAAACAACTGTTGCTCATAGGACCAGAAACTGCATGTGATTCAACTACATTTAGGACTGGGAAACTAATGCTAGCTGGCCTTACAAGAAACACACTCTGCTTTTGAAAAAAAAGCACTCTTCTACTCTAATGTGTTTCCTATATGGCAAGAACAGTGAGCTTGCTAAGAACAAATGAACAGTGCTTCCTACACACACGAGCTATATCTAGTTCAACTCTGCTTAGGAAACTGTCAAGAACAGTAGATCCTTTTCAGTCCAATACACTGTACATGCTGGGAACAGACGCCAGTGATATTTGCACTGTGTATGGTAATGGGAGCACACTAGTGACTCTTCTTACCAGAAAACAACTCTTTCTCGTAGGACCAAATACTGCATGTGACTTAACTCCATTTAGGACTGGGAAACAAACGCTAGCTCGCCTTACAAGAATCACACTCTGCTTTTGCGAAAAGAGCACTCTTCTACTCTACTGTGTTTCTTATGGTTTCCGAACAGTGAGCTTGCTCAGAAAAAAAGAAATGTGCTTTCTACACACTCGGGCAATATCTAGTTCAATGCTGCTTAGGAAACTGACAAGAACAGTAGCTTCTCTTCAGTCCAATACATTGTACTTGCTGGGAACAGACACGTGTGCTATTTGCACTGTGTATGGCAATGGGAGCACAATAGTGACTCTTCTTACCAGGAAACAACTCTTACTCCTAGGACCAGAAACTGCATGGGATTCAACTCCATTTATGACTGGGAAACAAACACTAGCTCGCCTTACAAGAAACACACTCTGCTTTTGAGAAAAGAGCACTCTTTTGATCTACTGTGTTTCCTATAGTCCCTGAACAGTGAGTTTGCTCAGAACAAAAGAACTGTGCTTCCTACACACACAGACATATCTAGTTAATTTCTTCTTAGGAAACTGACAAGAACAGTAGATCCTCTTCAGTCCAATACACTGTACATGCTGGGAACAGATGCCAGTGCTATTTGCCCTGTGTATGACAATGAAAGCGCAATAGTGACTCTTCTTATCAGAAAACAACTCTTGCGCGTAGGACCAGAAACTTCATGTGGTTCAACTCCAGTTAGGACTGGGAAACAAACGCTAGCTCGCCTTACAAGAAACACACTCTGCTTTGATAAAAGAGCACTCTTGTACTCTAATGTGTTTCCTATATGGCCAGAACAGTGAGCTTGCTAAGAAAAAAAGAACTGTGCTTCCCACACACACGGCCATACCTAGTTCAACTCTGCTTAGGAAACTGACAAGAACAGTAGATCCTCTTCAGTCCAATACAGTGTACATGCTGCGAACAGACGCCAGTGCTATTTGCCCTGTGTATGACAATGGGAGCGCAATAGTGACTCTTCTTACCAGAAAACAACTCTTGCTCGTAGGACCAGAAACTGCATGTGATTCAACTCCATTTAGGACTGGCAAACAAACGCTAGCTCGCCTTACAAGAAACACACTCTGCTTTTGAGAAAAGAGCACTCTTCTACTCTACTGTGTTTCCTATGTGGTCCGAACAGTCAGCTTGCTCAGAACAAAAGAACTGTGCTTCCTACACACATGGGCCAAATCTAGTTCAACTCTGCTGAGGAAACTGACAAGAACAGTAGATCCTCTTCAGTCCAATACACTGTACATGCTGGGAACAGACGCCAGTTCTATTTGCCCTGTGTATGACAATGGGAGCGCAAAAGTGACTCTTCTTACCAGAAAACAATTCTTGCTCGTAGGACAAGAGTTGTTTTCTGTGATTCAACTCCCATTTAGGTTGGTAAACAAACGGTAGCTTGCATTACAAGGAACACCCTCTGCTTTTGAGAAAAGAGCACTCTTCTACTCTACTGTGTTTCCTATGGGTTCCGAACAGTGAGCTTGCTCAGAACAAAAGAACTGTGCTTCCTACACACACGGCCATATCTAGTTCAACTCTGCTTAGGAAACTGACAAGAACAATAGCTCCTCTTCAGTCCAATACACTGTACATGCTGGGAACAGACGCCAGTGCTATTTGCCCTGTGTGACAGTGGGAGCGCAATAGTGACTCTTTTTACCAGAAAACAACTCTTGCTCGTAGGACCAGAGAATGCATGTGATTCAACTCCCATTTAGAATTGGGAAACAAACGCTAGCTCGCCTTACAAGGAACACACTCTGTTTTTGAGAAAAGAGCACTCTTCTACTCTACTGTGTTTCCTATATGGCCAGAACAGTGAGCTTGCTTAGAACAAAAAAACTGTGCTTCCTACACACATGACCATATCTAGTTCAACTCTGCTTAGGAAACTGACATAAACAGTAGATCCCCTTCAGTCCAATACACTGTACATGCTGGGAACAGACGCCAGTGCTATTTGCACTGTGTATGACAATGGGAGCACAAAAGTGACACTTCTTACCAGAAAACAGCTCTTGCTCGTAGGACCAGAAACTGCATGTGATTCAACTCCATTTAGGACTGCGAAACAAACGCAAGCTCTCCTTACAAGAAACACACTCTGCTTTTTAGAAAAGAGCACTCTTCTACTCTAATGTGTTTCCTATGGGGTCCGAAAAGTGAGCTTGCTCAGAACAAAAAACTGTGCTTCCTACACACACGGGCCATATCTAGTTCAACTCTGCTTAGGAATCTGAAAAGAACAGTAGCTCCTCTTTAGTCTTATACACATTACTTGCTGGGAACAGACGCGAGTGCTATTTGCAGTGTGTATGACAATGGGAGCGCAATAGTGACTCTTCTTACCAGAAAACAACTCTTGCTCATAGGACCTAAAACTGCATGGGATTCAACTACTTTTAGGACTGGGAAACAAACGCTAGCGCGCCTTACAAGAAACACACTCTGCTTTTGAGAAAAGAGCACTCTTCTACTCTACTGTTTTTCCTATGGGGTCCGAACATTGAGCTTGCTCAGAACAAAGAACTGTGCTTCCTACACACACGGGCCATATCTAGTTCAATTCTGCTTAGGAAACTGACAAGAACAGTAGCTCCTCTTCAGTACAATACACTGTACTTACTGGGATCAGACGCGAGTGCTCTTTGCACTGTGCATGGCAATGGGAGCACAATAGTGACTTTCCATACCAGAAAACAACTCTTGCTCGTGGGACCAACAACTGAATGTGATTCAACTCCATTTAGGACTGGAAAACAAACGCTAGCTCGCCTTACAAAAACACACTCTGCTTTTGAGAAAAGAGCACTCTTCTACTCTACTGTGTTTCCTATAGGGCCAGAACAGTAAGCTTTCTCAGAACAAAAGAACTGTGCTTCCTACACACACAGCCATATCTAGTTCAATTCTGCTTAGGAAACTAACAAGAACAGTAGATCCTCTTCATTCCAATACACTGTACATGCTGGGAACAGACAACAGTGCTATTTGCCCTTTGTATGACAATGGGAGCACCATAGTGACTCTTCTTACCAGAAAAAAACTCTTGCTCTTAGGACCAGAAACTGCATGTGATTCAACTCCATGTATGACTGGGAAACAAACGCTAGCTCGCCTTACAAGAAACAAACTCTGCTTTTTAGAAAAGAGCACTCTTCTACTCTAATGTGTTTCCTATGGGTTCCGAACAGTGTGCTTGCTCAGAACAAAATAACTGTGCTTCCTACACATACGAGCCATATCTAGTTCAACTCTGCTTAGGAAACTGACAAGAACAGTAGCTCCTCTTCATTCCAATACACTGTACTTGCTGGGAACAGACGCGAGTGCTATTTGCACTGTGTATGGCAATGGGAACACAATAGTGACTCTTCTTACCAGAAAACAACTCTTGCTCATAGCACGAAATACTGCATGGGATTCAACTCCATTTAGGATTGGGAAACAAACGCTAGCTCGCCTTACAAGAAACACACTCTGCTTTTGAGAAAAGGGCACTCTTCTACTCTACTGTATTTCCTCTGGGGTCCGAACAGTGAGCTTGCTCAGAAGAAAAGAACTGTGCTTCCTACACACACGGCCATAGCTAGTTCAATTCTGCTTAGGAAACTGACAAGAACAGTAGATCCTCTTCCATCCAATACACTGTACATGCTGGGAACAGACGCCAGTGCTATTTGCCCTGTGTATGACAATGGGAGCACAATAGTGACTCTTGATACCAGAAAACAACTCTTGCTCGTAGGACCAGAAACTGCATGGGATTCAACTCCATTTAGGACTGGGAAACAAACGTTAGCTCGTCTTACAAAAAACACACTCTGCTTTGATAAAAGAGCACTCTTCTACTCTAATGTGTTTCCTATATGGCCAGAACAGTGAGCTTGCTCAGAACAAAAGAACTGTGCTTCCTACACACGGGCTATATCTAGTTCAACTCTGCTGAGGAAACTGACAAGAACAGTAGATCCTCTTCAGTGCAATACACTGTACATGCTGGGAACGGACGCCAGTGCTATTTGCACTGTGTATGGCAATGGGAGCGCAAGAGTGACTCTTCTTACCAGAAAACAACTCTTGCTCGTAGGAAGAGAAACTGCATGTGATTCAACTCCATTTAGGACTGGGAAACAAACGCTAGCTTGCCTTACAAGAAACACACTCTGCTTTTGAGAAAAGAGCACTCTTCTACTCTACTGTGTTTCCTAAAGGGCCAGGACAGTGAGCTTGCTCAGAACAAAAGAACTGTGCTTCCTGCATACATGGGGCATATCTAGTTCAACTCTGCTTAGGAAACTGACAAGAACAGTAGCTCCTCTTCAGTCCAATACACTGTACTTGCTGGGAACAGACGCCAGTGCTATTTGCCCTGTGTATGACAATGGGAGCACAATAGTGTCTCTTCTTAACAGAAAACAACTCCTGCTCATAGGAGCAGAACCTGCATGTGATTCAACTCCATTTAGAACTGGGAAACAAACACTAGCTCGCCTTACAAGAAACACACTCTGCTTTTGACAAGAGAGCACTCTTCTACTCTACTGTGTTGCCTATGGGGTCCGAACAGTGAGCTATCTCAGAACAAAAGAACTGTGCTTCCTACACACACGGGCTATATCTAGTTCAACTCTGCTTAGGAAACTGACAAGAACAGTAGCTCCTGTTCAGTGCAATACACTGTACAAGCTGTGAACAGACCCCAGTGCTTTTTGCCCTGTGTATTACAAGGGGAGCGCAAAAGTGACTCTTCTTACTAGAAAACAACTCTTGCTCGTAGGACCAGAAACTGCATGTGATTCAACTCCATTTAGGACTGGGAAACAAACACCAGCTCGCCTTACAAGAAACACACTCTGCTTTTGAGAAAAGAGCACTCTTCTACTATACTGTTTTTTCTATTGGGCCACAACAGTGAGCTTGCTCAGAACAAAAGAACTGTGCTTCCTACACACACGGCCATATCTAGTTCAACTCTGCTTAGGAAACTGACAAGAACAGTAGATCCTCTTCAGTCCAATACACTGTACATGCTGGGAACAGATGCCAGTGCTTTTTGCCCTGTGTATGACAATGGTAGCGCAATAGTGACTCATCTTACCAGAAAACAACTCTTGCTCGTAGTACCAGAAACTGCATGGGATTCAACTCCATTTCTGACTGGGAAACAAACACTAGCTCGCCTTCAAGAAACACACTCTGCTTTTGAGAAAAGAGCACTCTTCTACTCTACTGTGTTTCCTATGGGGTTCGAACAGTGAGCTTGCTCAGAACAAAAGAACTGTGCTTCCTACACACACGGGCCATATCTAGTTCAACTCTGCTTAAAAAACTGACACGAACAGTAGCTCCGCTTCAGTCCAATACACTGTATTTGCTGGGAACAGATGCGAGTGCTATTTGCACTGTGTTTGGCAATGGGAGCGCAATAGTGACTTTATTACCAGAAAAAAACTCTTGCTCGTAGGACCAAAAACTGCATGTGATTTAACTCCTTTTAGGACTGGGAAACAAACGCTAGCTCGCCTTACAAGAAACACACTCTGCTTTTGAGAAAAGAGCACTCTTCTACTCTACTGTGTTTCCTATGGGGTCCGAACAATGAGCTTGCTCAGAACAAAAGAACTGTGCTTCCTACACACAGGGGCCATATCTAGTTCAACTCTGCTTAGGAAACTGACAAGAACAGTAGCTCCTCTTCAGTCCAATACACTGTACATGCTGGGAACAGAATCCAGTGTTATTTGCCCTGTGTATGACAGTGGGAGCGCAATAGTGACTCTTTTTACCAGAAAACAACTCTTGCTCATAGGACCAGAAAATGCATGTGATTCAACTCCCATTTAGGACTGGGAAACAAACGCTAGCTCGCCTTACAAGAAACACACTCTGTTTTTGAGAAAAGAGCACTCTTCTACTCTACTGTGTTTCCTATATGGCCAGAACAGTGAGCTTGCTCAGAACAAAAGAACTGTGCTTCCTACACACACGGGCCATATATAGTTTAACTGTGCTTTGGAAATTGACAAGAACAGTAGCTCCTCTTCAGTCCAATACACTGTACTTGCTGGGAACAGACGCCAGTGCTATTTGCACTGTGTGTGACAATGGGAGCACAATAGTGCCTTTCCTTACCAGAAAACAACTCTTACTCGTGGGACAAACAACTGCATGTGATTCAACTCCATTTAGGACTGGGAAACAAACGCTAGCTCGCCTTACAAGAAACACACTCTGCTTTTTAGAAAAGAGCACTCTTCTACTCTAATGTGTTTGCTATGGGGTCCGAAAAGTGAGCTTGCTCAGAACAAACGAACTGTGCTTCCTACACACACGGGCCATATCTAGTTCAACTCTGCTTAGGAATCTGACAAGAACAGTAGCTCCTTTTCAGTCCCATACACATTACTTGCTGGGAACAGACGCGAGTGCTATTCGCAGTGTGTATGGCAATGGTAGCGCAATAGTGACTCTTCTTACCAGAAAACAACTCTTGCTCATAGGACGAAAAACTGCATGGGATTCAACTACATTTAGGACTGGGAAACAAACGCTAGCGCGCCTTACAAGAAACAAACTCTGCTTTTGAGAAAAGAGCACTCTTCTACTCTACTGTGTTTCCTATGGGGTCCGAACATTGAGCTTGCTCAGAACAAAAGAACTGTGCTTCCTACACACACGGGCCATATCTAGTTCAACTCTGCTTAGGAAACTGACAAGAACAATAGCTCCTCTTCAGTCCAATACACTGTACTTGCTGGGATCAGACGCGAGTGCTCTTTGCACTGTGCATGGCAATGGGAGCACAATAGTGACTCTTTTTACCAGAAAACAACTATTGCTCGTGGAACCAACAACTGCATGTGATTCAACTCCATTTAGGACTGGAAAACAAACGCTAGCTCGACTTACAAAAACACATTATTCTTTTGAGAAAAGAGCACTCTTCTACTCTACTGTTTTTTTTATAGGACCAGAACAGTGAGCTTGCTCAGAACAAAAGAACTGTGCTTCCTACACACGGCCATATCTAGTTCAATTCTGCTTAGGAAACTGACAAGAACAGTAGATCCTCTTCAGTCCCATACACTGTACATGCTGGAAACAGACGCCAGTGCTATTTGCCCTGTGTATGACAATGGGAGCACAATAGTGACTCTTGATACCAGAAAACAACTCTTGCTCGTAGGACCAGAAACTGCATGGGATTCAACTTCATTTAGTACTGGGAAACAAACGCTAGCTCGCCTTACAAGAAACACACTCTGCTTTTGAGAAAAGAGCAGTATTCTAGTCTAATGTGTTTCCTATAGGGCCAGAACAGTGAGCTTGCTCAGAACAAAAGAACTGTGCTTCCTACACACACGGCCATAGCTAGTTCAATTCTGCTTAGGAAACTGACAAGAACAGTAGCTCCTCTTCATTCAAATACACTGTACATGCTGGGAACAGACGACAGTGCTATTTGTCCTTTGTATGACAATGGGAGCACAATAGTGACTCTTCTTACCAGAAAACAACTCTTGCTCGTAGGACCAGAAACTGCATGTGATTCAACTCCATGTATGACTGGCAAACAAACGCTAGCTCGCCTTACAAGAAACAAACTCTGCTTTTTAGAAAAGAGCACTCTTCTACTCTAATGTGTTTCCTATGGGGTCCGAACAGTGAGCATGCTCAGAACAAAATAACTGGGCTTCCTACACACACGGGCCATATCTAGATCAATTCTGCTTAGGAAACTGACAAGAACAGTAGATCCTCTTAAGTCCAATACACTGTACATGCTGGGAACAGATGCCAGTGCTATATGCCCTGTGTATGACAATGGGAGCTCACTAGTGACTCTTCTTACCAGAAAACAACTCTTGCTCGTAGGACCAGAAACTGCATGTGATTCAACTCCATTTAGGACTGAGAAACAAACGCTAGCTCGCCGTACAAGAAACACACTCTGGTTTTGAGAAAAGGGCACTCTTCTACTCTACTGTATTTCCTCTGGGGTCCGAACAGTGAGCTTGCTCAGAAGAAAAGAACTGTGCTTCCTACACACACGGCCATAGCTAGTTCAATTCTGGTGAGGAAACTGACAAGAACAGTAGATGCTCTTCCGTCCAATACACTGTACATGCTGGGAGTAGACGCCAGTGCTATTTGCCCTGTGTATGACAATGGGAGCACAATAGTGACTCTTGATACCAGAAAACAACTCTTGCTCATAGGACCAGAAACTGCATGGGATTCAACTCCATTTAGGACTGGGAAACAAACGCTAGCTCGCCTTACAAGAAACACACTCTGCTTTTGAGAAAAGAGCAGTATTCTAGTCTAAAGTGTTTCCTATAGTGCCAGAACAGTGAGCTTGCTCAGAACAAAAGAACTGTGCTTCCTACTCACACGGGTCATATCTAGTTCATTTCTGCTTAGGAAACTGACAAGAACAGTAGCTCCTATTCAGTCCAATACACTGTACTTTCTGGGAACTGACGCGAGTGCTATTTGCACGGTGTTTATGAATGGGAGCACAATAGTGACTTTCCTTACCAGAAAACAACTCTTGCTCGTAGGACCAGAAATTGCATGTGATTCAACTCCATTAGGGACTGGGAAACAAACGCTAGCTCGCCTTACAAGAAACACACTCTGATTTTGAGAGAAGAGCACTCTTCTACTCTACTGTATTTCCTATATGGCCACAACAGTGAGATTGCTCAGAACAAAAGAACTGTGCTTCCTACACACACGGACATATCTAGTTCAATTCTGCTTCGAAAACTGACAAGAACAGTAGATCCTCTTCTGTCCAATACACTGTACATGCTGGGAACAGACGTCAGTGCTATTTGCCCTGGGTATGACAATGGGAGCGCAATAGTGACTCTTCTTACCAGAAAACAACTGTTGTTCATAGGACCAGAAACTGCATGTGATTCAACTACATTTAGGACTGGGAAACTAATGCTAGCTGGCCTTACAAGAAACACACTCTGCTTTTGAGAAAAAAGCACTCTTCTACTCTAATGTGTTTCCTATATGGCAAGAACAGTGAGCTTGCTAAGAACAAATGAACAGTGCTTCCTACACACACGGGCAAAATCTAGTTCAACTCTGCTTAGGAAACTGACAAGAACAGTAGATCCTTTTCACTCCAATACACTGTACATGCTGGGAACAGACGCCAGTGATATTTGCACTGTGTATGGTAATGGGAGCACACTAGTGACTCTTCTTACCAGAAAACAACTCTTTCTCGTAGGACCAAATACTGCATGTGACTCAACTCCATTTAGGACTGGGAAACAAACGCTAGCTCGCATTACAAGAATCACACTCTGCTTTTGCGAAAAGAGCACTCTTCTACTCTACTGTGTTTCCTATGGTTTCCGAACAGTGAGCTTGCTCAGAAAAAAAGAAATGTGCTTTCTACACACTCGGGCAATATCTAGTTCAATGCTGCTTAGGAATCTGACAAGAACAGTAGCTTCTCTTCAGTCCAATACACTGTACTTGCTGGGAACAGACACGTGTGCTATTTGCACTGTGTATGGCAATGGGAGCACAATAGTGACTCTTCTTACCAGGAAACAACTCTTGCTCGTAGGACCAGATACTGCATGTGATTCAACTCCATTTAGGACTGGGAAACAAACACTAGCTCGCCTTACAAGAAACACAATCTGCTTTTGAGAAAAGAGCACTCTTCTACTCTACTGTGTTTCCTATGGGTTCCGAACAGTGAGTTTGCTCACAACAAAAGAACTGTGCTTCCTACACACACGGCCATATCTAGTTCAACTCTGGTTAGGAAACTGACAAGAACAGTAGCTCCTCTTCAGTCCAATACACTGTACATGCTGGGAACAGAATCCAGTGTTATTTGCCCTGTGTATGACAGTGGGAGCGCAATAGTGACTCTTTTTACCAGAAAACAACTATTGCTCGTAGAACCAGAAAATGCATGTGATTCAACTCCCATTTAGGACTGGGAAACAAACGCTAGCTTGCCTTACAAGAAACACACTCTGCTTTTGAGAAAATAATACTCTTCTACTCTAATGTGTTTCCTCTAGGGCCAGAACAGTGAGCTTGCTCAATAAAAAAGAACTCTGCTTCCTACACACACGGGCTATATCTAGTTCAACTCTGCTTAGGAAACTGACAAGAACAGTAGATCCTCTTCAGTGCAATACACTGTACTTGCTTAAAACAGATGCGAGTGCTATTTGCAGGGTGTATGGGAATGGGAGTGCAATAGTGACTTTCCTTACCAGAAAACAACTCTTGCTCATGGGACCAAAAACTGCATGTGATTCAACTCCATTTAGGACTGGGAAACAAACGCTAGCTGGCCTTACAAGAAACACACTCTGCTTTTTTGAAAAAAGCACTCTTCTACTCTATTGTGTTTCCTATAGGGCCAAAACAGTGAGCTTGCTCAGAACAAAAGAACTGTGCTTCCTACACACACGGGCCATATCTAGTTCAACTCTGCTTAGGAAACTGACAAGAACAATAGATCCTCTTCAGTCCAATACACTGTACATGCTGGGAAAAGACGCCAGTGCTATTTGCCCTGTGTATGTCAATGGGAGTGCAATAGTGACTCTTCTTACCAGAAAAAACTCTTGCTCCTAGGATCAGAAACTGCATGTGATTCAATTCCATTTAGGACTGGGAAACAAACGCTAGCTCTCCTTACAAGAAACACACTCTGCTTTTGAGAAAAGAGCACTCTTCTACTCTACTGTGTTTCCTATGGGGTCCGAACAGTGAGCTTGCTCAGAACAAAAGAACTGTGCTTCCTACAAACACGGGCCATATCTAGTTCAACTCTGCTTAGGAAACTGACAAGAACAGTAGCTCCTCTTCTGTCCAATACACTGTACTTGCAAAGAACAGTAGCGAGTGTTGTTTGCACTGTATATGGCAATAGGAGCGCAATAGTGACTCTTCTTACCAGAAAACAACTCTTGCTCGTAGGACCAGAAACTGCATGTGATTCAATGCCATTTAGGACTGGGAAACAAACGCTAGCTCGCCTAACAAGAAACACACTCTGCTTTTGGGAAAAGAGCACTCTTCTATTCTACTGTGTTTCCTATGGGGTCCGAACAGTGAGCTTGCTCAGAACAAAAGAAGTGTGCTTCCTACACACGGGGCATATCTAGTTTAACTCTGCATAGGAAACTGAGAAGAACATTAGCTCCTCTTCAGTCCAATACACTGTCCTTGCTGGGAAAAGACGCGAGGGCTATTTGAACTGTGTATGGCAAAGGGAGCGCAATAGTGACTTTACTTACCAGAAAACATCCCGTGCTCGTAGGACCAAAAACTACATGTGATTCAACTCCATTTAGGACTGGGAAACAAAAGCTAGCTCACCTTACAAGAAACACACTCTGCTTTTGAGAAAAGAGCACTCTTCTACTCTACTGTGTTTAATATGGGGTCCGATAAGTGAGCTTGCTCAGAACAAAACAACTGTGCTTCACACACACGGGACATAACTACTTCAACTCTGCTTAAGAAACTGACAAGAACAGTAGCTCCTCTTCTGTCTAATACACTGTACTTGCTGGGAACAGACGCGAGTGCTATTTGCCCTGTGTATGTCAATGGGAGCGCAATAGTGACTCTTCTTACCAGAAAACAATTCTTGCTCGTAGGACCAGAAAATGCATGTGATTAAAGTCCATTTAGGACTGGGAAACAAATGCCAGCTCGCCTTACAAGAAACACACTCTGCTTTTGAGAAAAGAGCACTCTTCTATTCTACTGTGTTTCCTATGGGTCCGAACAGTGATCTTGCTCAGAACAAAAGACCTGTGCTTCCTACACACACGGGCCATATCTAGTTCAACTCTGCTTAGGAAACTGACAAGAACAGTAGCTCCTCTACAGTCCAATACACTGTACTTGCTGGGAACAGACGCGAGTGCTATTTGAACTGTGTATGGCAAAGAGAGCGCAATAGTGACTTTCCTTACCAGAAAACATCCATTGCTCTTAGGACCAAAAACTGCATGTGATTCAACTCCATTTAGGACTGGGAAACAAACGTTAGCTCTCCTTACAAGAAACACGCTCTGCTTTTGAGAAAAGAGCACTCTTCTACTCTACTGTGTTTCCTATAGGCCCAGAACAGTGAGCATGCTCAGAACAAAAGAACTGTGCTTCCTACACACACGGGCTATATCTAGTTCAACTCTGCTTAGGAAACTGACAAGAACAGTAGCTACTCTTCAGTCCAATACACTGTACTTGTTGGGAGCAGACACGAGTGCTATTTGCACTGTGTGTGGCAATGGGAGCACAATAGTGACTATTCTTACCAGAAAACAACTCTTGCTCGTAGGACCAGAAACTGCATGTGACTGAACTCGATTTAGGCCTGGGAAACAAACGCTAGCTCTCCTTACAAAAAACACACTCTGCTTTTGAGAAAAGAGCACTCTTCTACTCTTCTGTGTTTCCTATAGGGCCAGAACAGTGAGCTTGCTCAGAACAAAAGAACTGTGCTTCCTACACACACGGGCCATATCTAGTTCAACTCTGCTTAGGAAACTGACAAGAACAGTAGCTCCTCTTCAGTCCAATACACTGTACTTGCTGGGAACAGACGTGAGTGCTATTTGCACTGTTTATGTCAAAGGGAGCACAATAGTCACTTTCCTTACCAGAAAACATCCCTTGCTCGTAGGACCAGAAACTGCATGTGATTCAACTCCATTTAGGACTGGGAAACAAACGCTAGCTCGCCTTACACGAAACACACTCTGCTTTGGAGAAAAGAGCACTCTTCTACTCTACTGTGTTAACTATAGGGCCAGAACATTGAGCTTGCTCAGAACAAAAGTACTGTGCTTCCTACACAAACGGGCCATATCTAGTTCGACTCTGCTTAGGAAACTGACAAGAACAGTAGCTCCTCTTCAGTCCAATACACTGTACTTGCAGGGCGCAGACACAAGTCCTATTTGCAGTGTGTATGGCAATGGGAGCGAAATAGTGACTCCTTTTACCAGAAAACAACTCTTGCTCGTAGGACCAGAAACGGCATGAGATTCAAATCTGTTTCTGACAGGGAAACAAACACTAGCTAGCCTTACAAGAAACACACTCTGCTTTTGAGAAAATAGCACTCTTCTACTCTACTGTGTTTCCTATGGGGTCCGAACAGTGAGCTTGCTCAGAACAAAAGAACTGTGCTTCCTGCACACACGGGCCATATCTAGTTCAACTCTGCTTAGGAAACTGACAAGAGCAGTAGATCATCTTCAGTCCAATACACTGTACTTGCTGGGAACAGACGTGAGAGCTATTTGCACTGTTTATGGCAAAGGGAGCACAATAGTGACTTTCCTTTCCAGAAAACAACTCTTGTTCGTAGGACTAGAAACTGCATGTGATTCAACTCCATTTAGGACTGGGAAACAAACACAAACTCGCCTTACAAAAAACACACTCTGCTTTTGAGAAAAGAGCACTCTTCTACTTTACTGTGTTTCCTATAGGGCCAGAAGAGTGAGCTTGCTCAGAACAAAAGAAGTGTACTTCCTGCACACACGGGCCACATCTAGTTCAACTTTGCTTAGGAAACTGACAAGAACAGTAGATCCTCTTCAGTCCAATACACTGTACATGCTGGGTACAGACGCCAGTGCTATTTGCCCTGTGTATGACAATGGGAGCGCAATAGTGACTCTTCTTACCAGAAAACAACTCTTGCTCCTAGGATCAGAAACTGCATGTGACTCAACTCCATTTAGGACTGGGAAACAAACGCTAGCTCGCCTTACAGGAAACACACTCTGCTTTTGAGAAAAGAGCACTCTTCTACTCTACTGTGTTTCCTATGGGGTCCGAACAGTAGCTTGCTCAGAACAAAAGAAGTGTGCTTCCTACACACACGGGCCATATCTAGTTCAACTCTGCTTAGGAAACTGACAAGGACAGTAGCTCCTCTTATGTCCAATACACTGTACTTGCAAAGAACAGTAGCAAGTGTTGTTTGCACTGTGTATGGCAATAGGAGCGCAATAGTGACTCTTCTTACCAGAAAACATCTCTTGCTCATAGGACAAGAAACTGCATGTAATTCAACTACATTTAGGACTGGGAAACAAACGCTAGCTCACCTTACAAGAAACACACTCTGCTTTTGAGAAAAGAGCACTCTTCTACTTTACTGTGTTTCCTTTAGGGCCAGAACAGTGAGCTTGCTCAAAACAAAAGAACTGTGCTTCCTACACACACGGGCTATATCTAGTTCAACTCTGCTTAGGAAACTGACAAGAACAGTAGCTCCTCTTCAGTCCAATACACTGTACTTTCTGGGAGTAGACACGAGTGCTATTTGCACTGTGTATGGCAAAGAAAGCGAAATAGTGACTCTTCTTTCCAGAAAACAATTCTTGCTTGTAGGACCAGAAACTGCATGGGATTCAACTCCGTTTCTGACTGGGAAACAAACACTAGCTAGCCTTGCAAGAAACACACTCTGCTTTTGAGAAAAGAGCACTCTTCTACTCTACTGTGTTTACTATGGGGTCCGAAAATTTAGCTTGCTCAGAACAAAAGAACTGTGCTTCACACACACGAGCCATATCTAGTTCAACTCTGCTTAGGAAACTGACAAGAACAGTAGCTCCTCTTCTGTCCAATACACTGTACTTGGTGGGAACAGACGCGAGTGCTATTTGCACTGTGTATGGCAATGGTAGAAAAATAGTGACTCTTCTTACTAGAAAAGAACTCTTGCTCGTAGGACCAGAAACTGCATGTGATTCAACTCCATTTAGGACTGGGAAACAAACCCTAGCTCACGTTACAAGAACCACACTCTGCTTCTGAGAAAAGAGCACTCTTCTACTCTTTTGTGTTTCCTATAGGGCCAGAACAGTGAGCTTGCTCAGAACAAAAGAACTGTGCTTCCTACACACACGAGCCATATCTAGTTCAACTCTGCTTAGGAAACTGACAAGAACAGCAACTCCTCTTCAGTCCAATACACTGTACTTGCTGGGAACAGACGTGAGTGCTATTTGCACTGTTTATCGCAAAGGGAGCACAATAGTGACTTTCCTTACCAGAATACATCCCTTGCTCATAGGACCAGAAACTGCATGTGATTCAACTCCATTTTGTACTGAGAAACAAATGCTAGCTCGCCTTACAAGAAACACACTCTGCTTTTGAGAAAAGAGCACTCTTCTACTCTACTGTGTTTCCTATAGTGCCAGTACAGTGAGCTTGCTCAGAACAAAAGAACTGTGCTTCCTACACACACGGGCCATATCTAGTTCAACTTTGCTTAGGAAACTGACAAGAACAGTTGGTCCACTTCAGTCCAATACACTGTACTTGCTGGGAACAGACGCCAGTGCTATTTGCCCTGTATATGACAATGGGAGCTCAATAGTCACTCTTCTTACCAGAAAAATCTCTTGCTCGTAGGACCTGAAACTGCATGTGATTCAACTCCATTTAGGACTGCGAAACAAACGCTAGCTCGCCTTACAAGAATCATACTCTACTTTTGAGAAAAGAGAACTCCTCCACTCTACTGTGTTTCCTGTGGGGTCCAAACAGTGAGCTTGCTCAGAACAAAAGAACTGTGCTTCCTACACACACGGGCCATATCTAGTTCAACTCTGCTTAGGAATCTGACAAGAACAGTAGCTCCTCTTCAGTCCAATACACTGTACTTGATGGGAACAGACGCGAGTCCTCTTTGCACTGTGTGTGTCAATGAGAGTGCAATAGTGACTTTCCTTACCAGAAAACAACTCTAGCTCGTAGGACCAAAAACTGCATGTGATTCAACTCCATTTAGGACTGGGAAACAAACGCTAGCTCGCCTTACAAGAAACTCACTCTGCTTTTGAGAAAAGAGCACTCTTCTACTCTACTGTGTTTCCTATAGGGCCAAAACAGTGAGCTTGCTCAGAACAAAAGAACTGTGCTTCCTACACACACGGTCATATCTAGTTCAATTCTGCTTAGGAAACTTACAAGAACAGTAGATCCTCTTCAGTCCAATACACTGTACAGGCTGGGAACAGACGCCAGTGCTATTTGCCCTGTGTATGACAATGGGAGCGCAATAGTGACTCTTCTTACCAGAAAACAACTCTTGCTCGTAGGACCAGAAACTGCATGTGATTCAACTCTATTTAGGACTGGGAAACAAATGCTAGCTCGCCTTACAAGAAACACACTCTCTTTTTGAGAAAAGGGCACTCTTCTACTCTACTGTGTTTCCTATGGGTTCGATAAGTGAGCTTACAGTAGAAAAGAACAGTGCTTCCTACACACACGGGCCATATCTAGTTCAACTCTGCTTAGGAAACTGACAAGAACAGTAGCTCCTCTTCAGTCCAATACACTGTACTTGATTGGAACAGACGCGAGGTCTCTTTGCACTGTGTGTGGCATTAGGAGCGCAATAGTGACTTTCCTTACCAGAAAACAACTCTTGCTCGTAGGATCAAAAACTGCATGTGATTCAACTCCATTTAGGACTGGGAAACAAATGCTAGCTCCCCTTACAAGATACACACTCTGCTTTTGAGAAAAGATCACTCATCTACTCTACGGTATTTCCTATAGGGTCAGAACAGTGAGCTTACTCAGAACAAAAGAACTGTGCTTCCTACACACACGGCCATATCTAGTTCAATTCTGCTGAGGAAACTGACAAGAACAGTAGATCCTCTTCAGTCCAATACACTGTACATGCTGGGAACAGATGCCAGTGCTATTTGCCCTGTGTATGACAATGGGAGCGCAATAGTCACTCTTCTTACCAGAAAACAACTCTTGCGCATAGGACCAGAAACTGCATGTGATTCAACTCCATTTAGGACTGGGAAACAAATGCTAGCTCGCCTTATTAGGAACACACTCTGCTTTTGAGAAAAGAGTACTCTTCTAATCTACTGTGTTTACTATGGGGTCCTAAAATTGAGCTTGCTCAGAACAAAAGAACTGTGCTTCACACACACGGGCCATATCTAGTTCAACTCTGCTTAGGAAACTGACAAGAACAGTAGCTCCTCTTCAGTCCAATACACTGTACTTGCTCGAAACAGAAGTGAGTGCTATTTGCACTGTTTATCGCAAAGGGAGCACAATAGTGACTTTTCTTACAAGAATACATCCCTTGCTCGTAGGACCAGAAACTGCATGTGATTCAACTCCATTTTGGACTGGGAAACAAACGCTAGCTCGCTTTCCAAGAAACACACTCTGCTTTTGAGAAAAGAGCACTCTTCTATTCTACTGTGTTTCCTATGGGGTCCGAACAGTGAGCTTGCTCAGAACAAAAGAACTGTGCTTCCTTCACACATGGGCTATATCTAGTTCAACTCTGCTTAGGAAACTGACAAAAACAGTAGATCCTCTTCAGTCAAATACACTTTACATGCTGGGAACAGACGCCAGTGCTATTTGCCCCTTGTATGACAATGGGAGCACAATAGTGACTCTTCTTACCATAATACAACTCTTGCTCGTAGGACCAGAAACTGCATGTGATTGAACTCCATTTAGGACTGGGAAACAAACGCTAGCTTGCCTTAGAAGAAACACATTCTGCTTTTGAGAAAAGAGCACTCTTCTACTCTACTGTGTTTCCTATAGGGCCAGAAGAATTAGCTTGCTCAGAACAAAAGAAGTGTACTTCCTACACACACGGGACATATCTAGTTCAACTTTGCTTAGGAAACTGACAAGAACAGTAGATCCTCTTCAGTCCAATACACTGTACATCCTGGGAACAGACGCGAGTCCTATTTGCCCTGTGTATGGCAATGGGAACACAATAGTGACTCTTCTTACTAGAAAACAACTCTTGCTTGTAGGACCAGAAACTGCATGTGATTCAACTCCATTTAGGACTGGGAAACAAAAGCTAGCTCGCCTTACAAGAAACACACTCTGCTTTTGAGAAAGGAGCACTCTTCTACTCTACTGTGTTTCCTATAGGACCAAAACAGTGAGCTTGCTCAGAACAAAAGAACTGTGCTTCCTACACACACGAGCCATATCTAGTTCAACTCTGCTTAGGAAACTGACAAGAACAGCAACTCCTCTTCAGTCCAATACACTGTACTTGCTGGGAACAGACGTGAGTGCTATTTGCACTGTTTATCGCAAAGGGAGCACAATAGTGACTTTCCTTACCAGAATACATCCCTTGCTCGTAGGCCCAGAAACTGCATGTGATTCAACTCCATTTTGTACTGAGAAACAAATGCTAGCTCGCCTTACAAGAAACACACTCTACTTTTGAGAAAAGAGCACTCTTCTACTCTACTGTGTATCCTATAGTGCCAGAACAGTGAGCTTGCTCAGAACAAAAGAACTGTGCTTCCTACACACACGGGCCATATCTAGTTCAACTCTGATTAGGAAACTGACAAGAGCAGTAGATCATCTTCAGTCCCATACACTGTACTTGGTGGGAACAGACGCGAGTGCTATTTGCCCTGTGTATGACAATGGCAGCGCAATAGTGACTCTTCTTACCAGAATACAACTCTTGCTCGTAGGACTAGAAACTGCATGTGATTCAACTTTATTTAGGACTGGGAAAGAAACGCTAGCTTGCCTTACAAGAAACACACTCTGCTTTAGAGAAAAGAGCACTCTTCCACTCTACTGTGTTTCCTATAGGGCCAGAACAGTGAGCTTGCTCAGAACAAAAGAACTGTGCTTCCTACCCACGGGCCATAACTAGTTCAACTCCTCTTAGGAAACTGACAAGAACTATAGCTCCTCTTCTGTCCAATACACTGTATTTGCGGGGAACAGACGCGAGTGCTCTTTGCACTGTGTAGGGCAATTGGAGCACAATAGTGACTTGTCTTACCAGAAAACAACTCTTGCTCGTAGGACAAAAAACTGCATGTGACTCAAATCCATTTAGGACTGGGGAACAAACTCTAGCTCGCTTTACAAGAAAGACACTCTGCTTTTGAGAAAAGAGCACTCTTCTACTCTACATTGTTTCCTATAGGGCCAGAACAGTGAGCTTGCTCAGAAAAAAAGAACTGTACTTCCTACACACACGGGCCATATCTAGTACAACTCTGCTTAGGAAACTGCCAAGAACAGTAGCTCCTTTTCAGTCCAATACACTGTACTTGCTGGGAACAGACGGGAGGGCTATTTGTACTGTGTATGGCAATGGGAGCGCAATAGTGACTTTCCTTACCAGGAAACAACTCTTGATCGTAGGACCAGAAACTGCATGTGATTCAACTCCATTTATGACTGGGAAACAAATGCTAGCTTGCCTTACATGAAACACACTCTGCTTTTGAGAAAAGAGCACTCTTCTACTCTACTGTGCTTCCTATGGGGTCCGAGCAGTGAGCTTGCTCAGAACAAAAGAACTGTGCTTCCTACACATGGGCCATATCTAGTTCAACTCTGCTTAGGATACTGACAAGAACAGTAGCTCCTCTTAAGTCCGATACACTGTACTTGCTGGGAACAGACGCGAGTGCTATTTGCACTGTGTAAGGCAATGGGAGCGCAATAGTGACTTTACTTACCAGAAAACAACTCTTGCTTGTAAGACCAGAAACTGCATGTGATTCAACTCCATTTAGGACTGGGAAACAAACGCTAGCTTGCCTTACAAGAAACACACTCTGCTTTTGAGAAAAGAGCACTCTTCTACTCTACTGTGTTTCCTATGGGGTCCGAACAGTGAGCTTGCTCAGAACAAAAAAACTGTGCTTCCTACTCACACGGCCATATCTAGATCAAGTCTGCTTAGGAACCTGACAAGAATAGTAGATCCTCTTCAGTCCAATACACTGTACTTGCTGGGAAAAGACGCCAGTGCTATTTGTCCTGTGTATGGCAATGGCAGCTCAATAGTGACTCTTCTTACCAGAAAACAACTCTTGCTCGTAGGACCAGAAACTGCATGTGATTCCACTCCATTTCAAACTGGGAAACAAACTCTAGCTCGCTTTACAAGAAACACACTCTGCTTTTGAGAAAAGAACACTCTTCTACTCTACTGTGTTTTCTATAGGGCCAGAACAGTGAGCTTGCTCAGAACAAAGGAACTGTGCTTCCTACACACGGGCTATATCTAGTTCAACTCTGCTTAGGAAACTGACAAGAACAGTAGCTCCTCTTCAGTCCGATACACTGTACTTGCTGGAAACAGACACGAGTGCTATTTGCACTGTGTATGGCAATGGGAGCACAATAGTGACTCTCCTTACCAGAAAACAAGTCTTGCTCATAGGACAAAAAATTGCATGTGACTCAACTCCATTTAGGACTGGGAAACAAACGCTAGCTCAACTTCCAAGAAACACACTTTGCTTTTGAGAAAAGAGCACTCTTCTACTCTACTCTGTTTCCTATATGTTCCGAATGGTGAGCTTGCTCAGAAAAAAAAAAACTGTGCTTCCTACTCACACGGCCATATCTAGTTCAATTCTGCTTAGGAACCTGACAAGAACAGAAGCTCCTCTTCAGTCCGATGCACTGTACTTGCGGGGAACAGACGCGAGTGCTATTTGTACTGTGTATGGCATTGGAGCACAATAGTGACTCGTCTTATGAGAAAAAAACTCTTGCTCGTAGGCCAAAAAACTGCATGTGACTCAACTCCATTGAGGACTGGGAAACAAACGCTAGCTCGATTTACAAGAAACACACTCTGCTTTTGAGAAAAGAGCACTCTTCTACTCTACTGTGTTTCCTATGGGGTCCGAACAGTGAGCTTGCTCAGAACAAAAGAACTGTGCTTCCTACACACACGGGCCATATCTAGTTCAACTCTGCTTAGGAAACTGACAAGAACAGTAGCTCCTCTTCAGTCCGATACACTGTACTTGCTAGGAATAGACGCGAGAGTTATTTGCACTATGTATGGTAAGGGGAGTACAGAAGTGACTTTCCTTACCAGAAAAAAACTCTTGCTCTTAGGACCAGAAACTGCATGAGATTCAACTCCATTTAGGACTGGGAAACAAACGCGAGCTCGCCTTACAAGAAACACACTCTGCTTTTGAGAAAAGAGCACTCTTCTACTCTACTGTGTTTCCTATGGTGTCCAAACAGTGAGCTTGCTCAGAACAAAAGAACTGTGCTTCCTACACACACGGACATATCTAGTTCAAGTCTGCTTAGGAACCTGACAAGAACAGTAGATCCTCTTCAGTCCAATACACTATACTTGCTGGGAACAGACGCCAGTGCTATTTGTCCTGTGTATGGCAATGGCAGCGCAATAGTGACTCTTCTTACCAGAAAACAACTCTTGCTCGTAGGACCATAAACTGCATGTGATTCCACTCCATTTAGGACTGGGAAACAAACTCTAGCTCGCTTTACAAGAAACACACTCTGCTTTTGAGAAAAGAGCACTCTTCTACTCTACTGTGTTTCCTAGGTGTTCTGAAAAGTGAGCTTGCTCAGAACAAAAAAACTGTGCTTCCTACACACAAGGCCATATCTAGTTCAAGTCTGCTTAGGAACCTGACAAGAACAGTAGATCCTCTTCAGTCCAATACACTGTACTTGCTGGGAAGAGACGCCAGTGCTATTTGTCCTGTGTATGGCAATGGCAGCGCAATAGTGACTCTTCTTACCAGAAAACAACTCTTGCTTGTAGGACCAGAAACTGCATGTGATTCAACTCCATTTAGGACTGGCAAACAAAAGCTAGCTCACCTTACAAGGAACACACTCTGCTTTAGAGAAAAGAGCACACTTCTAATCTACTGTGTTTCCTATAGGGCCAGAACAGTGAGCTTGCTCAGAAAAAAAGTAGTGTGCTTCCTACACACGGGCCATATCTAGTTCAACTATGCTTAGGCAACTGACAAGAACAGTAGCTCCTCTTCAGTCCGATACACTGTACTTGCTGGGAACAGACGCGAGTGCTATTTGCACTGTGTATGTCAATGGGAGCGCAATAGTGACTTTCCTTACCAGAAAACATCTCTTGCTCGTAAGACCAGAAACTGCATATGATTCAACTCCATTTAGGATTGGGAAACAAATGCTAGCTCGCCTTACATGAAACACACTCTGCTTTTGAGAAAAGAGCACTCTTCTACTCTACTGTGTTTCCTATGTGTTCCGAACAGTGAGCTTGCTCAGAACAAAAAAACTGTGCTTCCTACTCACACGGCCATATCTAGTTCAACTCTGCTTAGGAACCTAACAAGAACAGTAGATCCTCTTCAGTCCAATACACTGTACTTGCTGGGAAGAGACGCCAGTGCTATTTGTCCTGTGTATGGCAATGGCAGCGCAATAGTGACTCTTCTTACAAGAAAACAACTCTTGCTCGTAGGACCAGAAACTGCCTGGGATTCAACTCCATTTAGGACTGGGTAATAAACTCTACCTCGCTTTACAAGAAACACACTCTGCTTTTGAGAAAAGAGCACTCTTCTACTCTACTGTGTTTCCTATAGGGCCAGAACAGTGAGGTTGCTCAGAAAAAAAGAATTGTACTTCCTACACACACGGGCCATATCTAGTTCAACTCTGCTTAGGAAACTGAGAAGAACAGAGCTCCTCTTCGGTCCAATACAATGTACTTGCTGGGAACAGACGGGAGGGCTATTTGCACTGTGTATGGCAATGGGAGCGCAATTGTGATTTCCTTACCAGAAATCAACTCTTGCTGGTAGGACCAGAAACTGCATGGGATTCCACTCCATTTAGGACTGGGAAACAAAAGCTAGCTCGCCTTACAAGAAACACACTCTGCTTTAGAGAAAAGAGCACTCTTCAACTCTACTGTGTTTCCTATGTGGTCCAAACAGTGAGCTTGTTCAGAACAAAAGAACTGTGATTCATACACACACGGACCATATCTAGTTCAACTCTGCTCAGGAAACTGACAAGAACAGTAGCTCCTATTCAGTCCAATACACTGTACTTGCTGGGAAAAGACGCGAGTGCTATTTGCCTTGTATAGGGCAATGGGAGCGCAATAGTGACTTTCCTTACCAGAAAACAGCTCTTTTTCGTAGGACCAGAGACTGCATGTGATTCAACTCCATTTAGGACTAGGAAACAAACACTAGCTCGCCTTACAAAAACACACTCTGCTTTTGAGAAAAGAGCACTCTTCTACTCTACTGTGTTTCCAATAGGGCCAGAAAAGTGAGCTTGTTCAGAACATAAGAACTGTGCTTCCTACACACATGGGCCATATCTAGTTCAACTCTGCTTAGGAAACTGACAAGAACATTAGCTCCTCTTCAGTCCGATACACTGTACTTGCTGGGAATAGACGCGAGAGCAATTAGCACTATGTATGGCAAGGGGAGCGCAATAGTGACTTTCCTTACCAGAAAACAACTCTTGCTCTTAGGACCAGAAACTGCATGAGATTCAACTCCATTTAGGACTGGGAAACAAACGCTAGCTTGCCTTACAAGAAACACACTCTGCTTTTGAGAAAAGAGCACTCTTCTACTCTACTGTGTTTCCTATGGTGTCCGAACAGTGAGCTTGCTGAGAACAAAAGAACTGTGCTTCCTACACACACGGCCATATCTAGTTCAAGTCTGCTTAGGAACCTGACAAGAACAGTAGATCCTCTTCAGTCCAATACACTATACTTGCTAGGAACAGACGCCAGTGCTATTTGTCCTGTGTATGGCAATGGCAGCGCAATAGTGACTCTTCTTACCAGAAAACAACTCTTGCTCGTAGGACCAGGAACTGCATGTGATTCCACTCCATTTAAGACTGGGAAACAAACTCTAGCTCGCTTTACAAGAAACACACTCTGCTTTTGAGAAAAGAGCACTCTTCTACTCTACTGTGTTTCCTATAGGAACAGAACAGTGAGCTTAGTCAGAAAAAAAGAACTGTACTTCCTACACACAGGGGCCATATCTAATTCAACTCTGCTTAGGAAACTGACAAGAACTGTAGCTCCTCTTCAGTCCGATACACTGTACTTGCTGGGAACAGACGCGAGTGCTATTTGCACTGTGTATGGCAATGGGAGCGCAATAGTGACTTTCCTTACCAGAAAACAACTCTTGCTCGTAGGACCAGAAACTGCATGTGATTCAACTCCATTTAGGACTGGGGAACAAGTGCTAGCTCGCCTTACATGAAACACACTCTGCTTTTGAGAAAAGAGCACTCTTCTACTCTACTGTGTTTCCTATAGAGCCAGAACAGTGAGCTTGCTCAGAACAAAAGTACTGTGCCTCCTACACACAAGGCCATATCTAGTTCAAGTCTGCTTAGGAAACTGACAAGAACAGTAGCTCCTCTTCAGTCCGATACACTCTACTTACTGGGAACAGACGCGAGTGCTATTTGCACTGTGAATGGCAATTGGAGCACAATAGTGACTCGTCTTACCAGAAAACAACTCTTGCTCGTAGGACCAGAAACTGCATGTGATTCCACTCCATTTAGGACTGGGAAACAAATGCTAGCTCGCCTTATAAGAAACACACTCTGCTTTTGAGAAAAGAGCACTCTTCTACTCTACTGTGTTTCCTATAGGGCCAGAACAGTGAGCTTGCTCAGAACAAAAGAACTGTGCTTCCTACACACGGGCCATAACTAGTTCAACTCTGCTTAGGAAACTGAAAAGAACAGTAGCTCCTATTCAGTCCAATACACTGTATTGCTAGGAAAAGACGCCAGTGCTATTTGTCCTGTGTATGGCAATGGCAGCGCAATAGTGACTCTTCTTACCAGAAAACAACTCTTGCTTGTAGGACCAGAAACTGCATGTGATTCAACTCCATTTAGGACTAGGCAACAAACGCTAGCTCGCCTTACAAAAACACACTCAGGTTTTGAGAAAAGAGCACTCTTCTACTCTACTGTGTTTCCAATAGGGCCAGAACAGTGAGCTTGTTCAGAACATAAGAACTGTGCTTCCTACACAAACGGGCCATATCTAGTTCAACTCTGCTTAGGAAACTGACAAGAACAGTAGCTCCTCTTCAGTCCGATACACTGTACTTGCTGGGAATAGACGCGAGAGCTATTTGCACTATGTATGGCAAGGGGAGCGCAATAGTGACTTTCCTTACCAGAAAACAACTCTTGTTCTTAGGACCAGAAACTGCATGTGATTCAACTCCATTTAGGACTAGGAAACAAATGCTAGCTCGCCTTACAAAAACACACTCTGCTTTTGAGAAAAGAGCACTCTTCTACTCTACTGTGTTTCCTATGTGTTCCCAAAAGTGAGCTTGCTCAGAACAAAAGAACTGTGCTTCCGACACACACGGCCATATCTAGTTCAATTCTGCTTAGGAACCTGACAAGAACAGTAGATCCTCTTCAGTCCATTACACTGTATTGCTGGGAACAGACGCCAGTGCTGTTTGTCCTAAGTATGGCAATGGCAGCGCAATAGTGACTCTTCTTACCAGAATACAACTCTTGCTCGTAGGACTAGAAACTGCATGTGATTCAACTTTATTTAGGACTGGGAAAGAAACGCTAGCTTGCCTTACAAGAAACACACTCTGCTTTAGAGAAAAGAGCACTCTTCCACTCTACTGTGTTTCCTATAGGGCCAGAACAGTGAGCTTGCTCAGAACAAAAGAACTGTGCTTCCTACCCACGGGCCATAACTAGTTCAACTCCTCTTAGGAAACTGACAAGAACTATAGCTCCTCTTCTGTCCAATACACTGTATTTGCGGGGAACAGACGCGAGTGCTCTTTGCACTGTGTAGGGCAATTGGAGCACAATAGTGACTTGTCTTACCAGAAAACAACTCTTGCTCGTAGGACAAAAAACTGCATGTGACTCAACTCCATTTAGGACTGGGGAACAAACTCTAGCTCGCTTTACAAGAAAGACACTCTGCTTTTGAGAAAAGAGCACTCTTCTACTCTACATTGTTTCCTATAGGGCCAGAACAGTGAGCTTGCTCAGAAAAAAAGAACTGTACTTCCTACACACACGGGCCATATCTAGTACAACTCTGCTTAGGAAACTGCCAAGAACAGTAGCTCCTTTTCAGTCCAATACACTGTACTTGCTGGGAACAGACGGGAGGGCTATTTGTACTGTGTATGGCAATGGGAGCGCAATAGTGACTTTCCTTACCAGGAAACAACTCTTGATCGTAGGGCCAGAAACTGCATGTGATTCAACTCCATTTACTACTGGGAAACAAATGCTAGCTCGCCTTACATGAAACACACTCTGCTTTTGAGAAAAGAGCACTCTTCTACTCTACTGTGCTTCCTATGGGGTCCGAGCAGTGAGCTTGCTCAGAACAAAAGAACTGTGCTTCCTACACACACGGGCCATATCTAGTTCAACTCTGCTTAGGATACTGACAAGAACAGTAGCTCCTCTTAAGTCCGATACACTGTACTTGCTGGGAACAGACGCGAGTGCTATTTGCACTGTGTAAGGCAATGGGAGCGCAATAGTGACTTTACTTACCAGAAAACAACTCTTGCTTGTAAGACCAGAAACTGCATGTGATTCAACTCCATTTAGGACTGGGAAACAAACGCTAGCTTGCCTTACAAGAAACACACTCTGCTTTTGAGAAAAGAGCACTCTTCTACTCTACTGTGTTTCCTATGGGGTCCGAACAGTGAGCTTGCTCAGAACAAAAAAACTGTGCTTCCTACTCACACGGCCATATCTAGATCAAGTCTGCTTAGGAACCTGACAAGAATAGTAGATCCTCTTCAGTCCAATACACTGTACTTGCTGGGAAAAGACGCCAGTGCTATTTGTCCTGTGTATGGCAATGGCAGCTCAATAGTGACTCTTCTTACCAGAAAACAACTCTTGCTCGTAGGACCAGAAACTGCATGTGATTCCACTCCATTTCAAACTGGGAAACAAACTCTAGCTCGCTTTACAAGAAACACACTCTGCTTTTGAGAAAAGAACACTCTTCTACTCTACTGTGTTTCCTATAGGGCCAGAACAGTGAGCTTGCTCAGAACAAAGGAACTGTGCTTCCTACACGCGGGCTATATCTAGTTCAACTCTGCTTAGGAAACTGACAAGAACAGTAGCTCCTCTTCAGTCCGATACACTGTACTTGCTGGAAACAGACACGAGTGCTATTTGCACTGTGTATGGCAATGGGAGCACAATAGTGACTTTCCTTACCAGAAAACAAGTCTTGCTCATAGGACAAAAAATTGCATGTGACTCAACTCCATTTAGGACTGGGAAACAAACGCTAGCTCAACTTCCAAGAAACACACTTTGCTTTTGAGAAAAGAGCACTCTTCTACTCTACTCTGTTTCCTATATGTTCCGAACGGTGAGCTTGCTCAGAAAAAAAAAAAAACTGTGCTTCCTACTCACACGGCCATATCTAGTTCAAGTCTGCTTAGGAACCTGACAAGAACAGTAGCTCCTCTTCAGTCCGATACACTGTACTTGCGGGGAACAGACGCGAGTGCTATTTGTACTGTGTATGGCATTGGAGCACTATAGTGACTCGTCTTATGAGAAAAAAACTCTTGCTCGTAGGCCAAAAAACTGCATGTGACTCAACTCCATTGAGAACTGGGAAACAAACGCTAGCTCGATTTACAAGAAACACACTCTGCTTTTGAGAAAAGAGCACTCTTCTACTCTACTGTGTTTCCTATGGGGTCCGAACAGTGAGCTTGCTCAGAACAAAAGAACTGTGCTTCCTACACACACGGGCCATATCTAGTTCAACTCTGCTTAGGAAACTGACAAGAACAGTAGCTCCTCTTCAGTCCGATACACTGTACTTGCTAGGAATAGACGCGAGAGCTATTTGCACTATGTATGGTAAGGGGAGTACAGAAGTGACTTTCCTTACCAGAAAAAAACTCTTGCTCTTAGGACCAGAAACTGCATGAGATTCAACTCCATTTAGGACTGGGAAACAAACGCGAGCTCGCCTTACAAGAAACACACTCTGCTTTTGAGAAAAGAGCACTCTTCTACTCTACTGTGTTTCTTTTGGTGTCCAAACAGTGAGCTTGCTCAGAACAAAAGAACTGTGCTTCCTACACACACGGCCATATCTAGTTCAAGTCTGCTTAGGAACCTGACAAGAACAGTAGATCCTCTTCAGTCCAATACACTATACTTGCTGGGAACAGACGCCAGTGCTATTTGTCCTGTGTATGGCAATGGCAGCGCAATAGTGACTCTTCTTACCAGAAAACAACTCTTGCTCGTAGGACCATAAACTGCATGTGATTCCACTCCATTTAGGACTGGGAAACAAACTCTAGCTCGCTTTACAAGAAACACACTCTGCTTTTGAGAAAAGAGCACTCTTCTACTCTACTGTGTTTCCTAGGTGTTCTGAAAAGTGAGCTTGCTCAGAACAAAAAAACTGTGCTTCCTACACACACGGCCATATCTAGTTCAAGTCTGCTTAGGAACCTGACAAGAACAGTAGATCCTCTTCAGTCCAATACACTGTACTTGCTGGGAAGAGACGCCAGTGCTATTTGTCCTGTGTATGGCAATGGCAGCGCAATAGTGACTCTTCTTACCAGAAAACAACTCTTGCTTGTAGGACCAGAAACTGCATGTGATTCAACTCCATTTAGGACTGGCAAACAAAAGCTAGCTCACCTTACAAGGAACACACTCTGCTTTAGAGAAAAGAGCACACTTCTAATCTACTGTGTTTCCTATAGGGCCAGAACAGTGAGCTTGCTCAGAAAAAAAGTAGTGTGCTTCCTACACACGGGCCATATGTAGTTCAACTATGCTTAGGCAACTGACAAGAACAGTAGCTCCTCTTCAGTCCGATACACTGTACTTGCTGGGAACAGACGCGAGTGCTATTTGCACTGTATATGGAAATGGGAGCGCAATAGTGACTTTCCTTACCAGAAAACATCTCTTGCTCGTAAGACCAGAAACTGCATATGATTCAACTCCATTTAGGATTGGGAAACAAATGCTAGCTCGCCTTACATGAAACACACTCTGCTTTTGAGAAAAGAGCACTCTTCTATTCTACTGTGTTTCCTATCGGGTCCGAACAGTGAGCTTGCTCAGAACAAAAGAACTGTGCTTCCTACACACATGGGCCATATCTAGTTCAACTCTGCTTAGGAAACTGACAAGAACAATAGCTCCTTTTCTGTCCAATACACTGTACTTGCGGGGAAGAGACGCGAGTGCTATGTGCACTGTATATGGAAATTGGAGCGCAATAGTGACTTCTCTTACCAGAAAACAACTCTTGCTCACAGGACAAAAAACTGCATGTGACTCAACTCCATTTAACTGGGAAACAAACGCTAGCTCGACTTCCAAGAAACATACTCTGCTTTTGAGAAAAGAGCACTCTTCTACTCTACTGTGTTTCCTATGTGTTCCGAACAGTGAGCTTGCTCAGAACAAAAAAACTGTGCTTCCTACTCACACGGCCATATCTAGTTCAACTCTGCTTAGGAACCTAACAAGAACAGTAGATCCTCTTCAGTCCAATACACTGTACTTGCTGGGAAGAGACGCCAGTGCTATTTGTCCTGTGTATGGCAATGGCAGCGCAATAGTGACTCTTCTTACCAGAAAACAACTCTTGCTCGTAGGACCAGAAACTGCCTGGGATTCAACTCCATTTAGGACTGGGTAATAAACTCTACCTCGCTTTACAAGAAACACACTCTGCTTTTGAGAAAAGAGCACTCTTCTACTCTACTGTGTTTCCTATAGGGCCAGAACAGTGAGGTTGCTCAGAAAAAAAGAATTGTACTTCCTACACACACGGGCCATATCTAGTTCAACTCTGCTTAGGAAACTGAGAAGAACAGTAGCTCCTCTTCGGTCCAATACAATGTACTTGCTGGGAACAGACGGGAGGGCTATTTACATTGTGTATGGCAATGGGAGCGCAATTGTGATTTCCTTACCAGAAATCAACTCTTGCTGGTAGGACCAGAAACTGCATGGGATTCCACTCCATTTAGGACTGGGAAACAAAAGCTAGCTCGCCTTACAAGAAACACACTCTGCTTTAGAGAAAAGAGCACTCTTCAACTCTACTGTGTTTCCTATGTGGTCCAAACAGTGAGCTTGTTCAGAACAAAAGAACTGTGATTTCTACACACACGGACCATATCTAGTTCAACTCTGCTCAGGAAACTGACAAGAACAGTAGCTCCTATTCAGTCCAATACACTGTACTTGCTGGGAAAAGACGCGAGTGCTATTTGCCTTGTATAGGGCAATGGGAGCGCAATAGTGACTTTCCTTACCAGAAAACAGCTCTTTTTCGTAGGACCAGAGACTGCATGTGATTCAACTCCATTTAGGACTACGAAACAATCACTAGCTCGCCTTACAAAAACACACTCTGCTTTTGAGAAAAGAGCACTCTTCTACTCTACTGTGTTTCCAATAGGGCCAGAAAAGTGAGCTTGTTCAGAACATAAGAACTGTGCTTCCTACACACACGGGCCATATCTAGTTCAACTCTGCTTAGGAAACTGACAAGAACATTAGCTCCTCTTCAGTCCGATACACTGTACTTGCTGGGAATAGACGCGAGAGCAATTAGCACTATGTATGGCAAGGGGAGCGCAATAGTGACTTTCCTTACCAGAAAACAACTCTTGCTCTTAGGACCAGAAACTGCATGAGATTCAACTCCATTTAGGACTGGGAAACAAACGCGAGCTCGCCTTACAAGAAACACACTCTGCTTTTGAGAAAAGAGCACTCTTCTACTCTACTGTGTTTCCTATGGTGTCCGAACAGTGAGCTTGCTGAGAACAAAAGAACTGTGCTTCCTACACACACGGCCATATCTAGTTCAAGTCTGCTTAGGAACCTGACAAGAACAGTAGATCCTCTTCAGTCCAATACACTATACTTGCTTGGAACAGACGCCAGTGCTATTTGTCCTGTGTATGGCAATGGCAGCGCAATAGTGACTCTTCTTACCAGAAAACAACTCTTGCTCATAGGACCAGGAACTGCATGTGATTCCACTCCATTTAGGACTGGGAAACAAACTCTAGCTCGCTTTACAAGAAACACACTCTGATTTTGAGAAAAGAGCACTCTTCTACTCTACTGTGTTTCCTATAGGAACAGAACAGTGAGCTTAGTCAGAAAAAAAGAACTGTACTTCCTACACACACGGGCCATATCTAATTCAACTCTGCTTAGGAAACTGACAAGAACTGTAGCTCCTATTAATTCCAATACACTGTACTTGCTGGGAAAAGACGCGAGTGCTATTTGCCTTGTGTAGGGCAATGGGAGCGCAATAGTGACTTTCATTACCAGAAAAAAACTTTTGTTCGTAGGACCAGAAACTGCTTGTGATTCAACTCCATTTAGGACTAGGAAACAAACGCTAGCTCACCTTACAAAAACACACTCTGCTTTTGAGAAAAGAGCACTCTTCTACTCTACTGTGTTTCCTATAGGGCCAGAACAGTGAGCGTGCTGAGAACATAAGAACGGTGCTTCCTACACACACGGGCCATATCTACTTGAACTCTGCTTAGGAAACTGACAAGACAGTAGCTCCTCTTCAGTCCGATACACTGTACTTGCTGGGAACAGACGTGAGAGCTATTTGCACTATGTATAGCAAGGGGAGCGCAATAGTGACTTTCCGTACCAGAAAACAACTCTTGCTCTTAGGACCTGAAACTGCATATGATTCAACTCCATTTAGGACTGGGAAACAAACGCTAGCTCGCCTTACAAGAACACACTCTGCTTTTGAGAAAAGACCACTCTTCTACTCTACTGTGTTTCCTATGGTGTCCGAACAGTGATCTTGCTCAGAACAAAGGAACTGTGCTTCCTACACACACGGCCATATCTAGTTCAAGTCTGCTTAGGAACCTGACAAGAACAGTAGATCCTCTTCAGTCCAATACACTGTACTTGGTGGGAACAGACGCCAGTGCTCTTTGTCCTGTGTATGGCAATGGCAGCGCAATAGTGACTCTTCTTACCATAAAACAACTCTTGCTCTTAGGACTAGAAACTGCATGTGATTCAACTCCATTTAAGACTGGGAAACAAACGCTAGCTGGCCTTACAAGAAACACACTCTGCTTTAGAGAAAAGAGCACTCTTCTACTTTACTGTGTTTCCTATAGGGCCAGAACAGTGAGCTTGCTCAAAACAAAGAACTGTGCTTCCTACATACGGGCCATAACTAGTTCAACTCTGCTTAGGAAACTGACAAGAACTGTAGCTCCTCTTCAGTCCGATACACTGTACTTGCTGGGAACAGACGCGAGTGCTATTTGCACTGTGTATGGCAATGGGAGCGCAATAGTGACTTTCCTTACCAGAAAACAACTCTTGCTCGTAGGACCAGAAACTGCATGTGATTCAACTCCATTTAGGACTGGGGAACAAGTGCTAGCTCGCCTTACATGAAACACACTCTGCTTTTGAGAAAAGAGCACTCTTCTACTCTACTGTGTTTCCTATAGAGCCAGAACAGTGAGCTTGCTCAGAACAAAAGTACTGTGCCTCCTACACACAAGGCCATATCTAGTTCAAGTCTGCTTAGGAAACTGACAAGAACAGTAGCTCCTCTTCAGTCCGATACACTCTACTTACTGGGAACAGACGCGAGTGCTATTTGCACTGTGAATGGCAATTGGAGCACAATAGTGACTCGTCTTACCAGAAAAAAACTCTTGCTCGTAGGACAAAAAAATGCATGTGACTCAACTCCATTTAGGACTGGGAAACAAACGCTAGCTCGCCTTACAAGAAACACACTCTGCTTTAGAGAAAAGAGCACTCTTCTACTCTACTGTGTTTCCTATGGGGCCAGAGCAGTGAGCTTGCTCAGAACAAAAGAACTGTGCTTCCTACACACACGGCCATATCTAGTTCAACTCTGCTTAGGAACCTGACAAGAACAGTAGCTCCTCTTCAGTCCAATACACTGTAATTGGTGGGAACAGACCCATGTGCTATTTGCATTGTGTATGGCAATGGGAGCGCAATAGTGACTTTCCTTACCAGAAAACAACTCTTGCTCGTAGGACCAGAATCTGCATGTGATTCCACTCCATTTAGGACTGGGAAACAAATGCTAGCTCGCCTTATAAGAAACACACTCTGCTTTTGAGAAAAGAGCACTCTTCTACTCTACTGTGTTTCCTATGGGGCCAGAACAGTGAGCTTGCTCAGAACAAAAGAACTGTGCTTCCTACACACGGGCCATAACTAGTTCAACTCTGCTTAGGAAACTGAAAAGAACAGTAGCTCCTATTCAGTCCAATACACTGTATTGCTAGGAAAAGACACCAGTGCTATTTGTCCTGTGTATGGCAATGGCAGCGCAATAGTGACTCTTCTTACCAGAAAACAACTCTTGCTTGTAGGACCAGAAACTGCATGTGATTCAACTCCATTTAGGACTAGGCAACAAACGCTAGCTCGCCTTACAAAAACACACTCAGGTTTTGAGAAAAGAGCACTCTTCTACTCTACTGTGTTTCCAATAGGGCCAGAACAGTGAGCTTGTTCAGAACATAAGAACTGTGCTTCCTACACAAACGGGCCATATCTAGTTCAACTCTGCTTAGGAAACTGACAAGAACAGTAGCTCCTCTTCAGTCCGATACACTGTACTTGCTGGGAATAGACGCGAGAGCTATTTGCACTATGTATGGCAAGGGGAGCGCAATAGTGACTTTCCTTACCAGAAAACAACTCTTGTTCTTAGGACCAGAAACTGCATGTGATTCAACTCCATTTAGGACTAGGAAACAAATGCTAGCTCGCCTTACAAAAACACACTCTGCTTTTGAGAAAAGAGCACTCTTCTACTCTACTGTGTTTCCTATGTGTTCCCAAAAGTGAGCTTGCTCAGAACAAAAGAACTGTGCTTCCTACACACACGGCCATACCTAGTTCAATTCTGCTTAGGAACCTGACAAGAACAGTAGATCCTCTTCAGTCCAATACACTGTACTTGCTGGGAACAGACGCCAGTGCTGTTTGTCCTAAGTATGGCAATGGCAGCGCAATAGTGACTCTTCTTACCAGAATACAACTCTTGCTCGTAGGACTAGAAACTGCATGTGATTCAAATTTATTTAGGACTGGGAAAGAAACGCTAGCTTGCCTTACAAGAAACACACTCTGCTTTAGAGAAAAGAGCACTCTTCCACTCTACTGTGTTTCCTATAGGGCCAGAACAGTGAGCTTGCTCAGAACAAAAGAACTGTGCTTCCTACACACGGGCCATAACTAGTTCAACTCCTCTTAGGAAACTGACAAGAACTATAGCTCCTCTTCTGTCCAATACACTGTATTTGCGGGGAACAGACGCGAGTGCTCTTTGCACTGTGTAGGGCAATTGGAGCACAATAGTGACTTGTCTTACCAGAAAACAACTCTTGCTCGTAGGACAAAAAACTGCATGTGACTCAACTCCATTTAGGACTGGGGAACAAACTCTAGCTCGCTTTACAAGAAAGACACTCTGCTTTTGAGAAAAGAGCACTCTTCTACTCTACATTGTTTCCTATAGGGCCAGAACAGTGAGCTTGCTCAGAAAAAAAGAACTGTACTTCCTACACACACGGGCCATATCTAGTACAACTCTGCTTAGGAAAAAGCCAAGAACAGTAGCTCCTTTTCAGTCCAATACACTGTACTTGCTGGGAACAGACGGGAGGGCTATTTGTACTGTGTATGGCAATGGGAGCGCAATAGTGACTTTCCTTACCAGGAAACAACTCTTGATCGTAGGACCAGAAACTGCATGTGATTCAACTCCATTTATGACTGGGAAACAAATGCTAGCTCGCCTTACATGAAACACACTCTGCTTTTGAGAAAAGAGCACTCTTCTACTCTACTGTGCTTCCTATGGGGTCCGAGCAGTGAGCTTGCTCAGAACAAAAGAACTGTGCTTCCTACACATGGGCCATATCTAGTTCAACTCTGTTTAGGATACTGACAAGAACAGTAGCTCCTCTTAAGTCCGATACACTGTACTTGCTGGGAACAGACGCGAGTGC
Organism: Peromyscus eremicus; assembly: GCF_949786415.1. Taxonomy (NCBI): domain Eukaryota; kingdom Metazoa; phylum Chordata; class Mammalia; order Rodentia; family Cricetidae; genus Peromyscus; species Peromyscus eremicus. The sequence goes on along the minus strand of NW_026734602.1, from coordinate 205,790 downwards.
TATTTGCACTGTGTAAGGCAATGGGAGCGCAATAGTGACTCTTCTTACCAGAAAACAACTCTTGCTTGTAGGACCAGAAACTGCATGTGATTCAACTCCATTTAGGACTGGGAAACAAAAGCTAGCTCACCTTGCAAGAAACACACTATGCTTTAGAGAAAAGCGCACTCTTCTACTCTACTGTTTTTCCTATAGGGCCAGAACAGTGAGCTTGCTCAGAACAAAAGAACTGTGCTTCCTACACACGGGCCATATCTCGTTCAACTCTGCTTAGGAAACTGACAAGAACAGTAGCTCCTCTTCATTCCGATACACTGTACTTGCTGGGAAAAGGCGTGAGTGCTATTTGCCTTGTGAAGGGCAATGGGAGCGCAATAGTGACTTTCCTTACCAGAAAACAACTCTTGTTCATAGGACCAGAAACTGCATGTGATTCAACTCCATTTAGGACTAGAAAACAAACGCTAGCTCGCCTTACAAAAACACTCTCTGCTTTTGAGAAAAGAGCACTCTTCTACTCTTCTGTGTTTCCTATGTGTTCAGAAAAGTGAGCTTGCTCAGAACAAAAAAACTGTACTTCCTACACACGGGCCATATCTGGTTCAACTCTGCTTTGGAAACTGACAAGAACAGTAGCTCCTCTTCAGTCCGATACACTGTACTTGCTGGGAACAGACGCGAGTGCTATTTGCACTGTGTATTGCAATGGGAGCGCAATAGTGACTTTCCTTACCAGAAAACAACTATTCCTCGTAAGACCAGAAACTGCATGTGATTCAACTCCATTTAGGACTGGGAAACAAACTCTAGCTCGCCTTACATGAAACACACTCTGCTTTTGAGAAAAGAGCACTCTTCTACTCTACTGTGTTTCCTATGTGTTCCGAAAAGTGAGCTTGCTCAGAACAAAAAAACTGTGCTTCCTACACACACGGCCATATCTAGTTCAAGTCTACTTAGGAACCTGACAAGAACAGTAGATCCTCTTCAGTCCGATACACTGTACTTGCTGGGAACAGACGCCAGTGCTATTTGTCCTGTGAATGGCAATTGGAGCACAATAGTGACTTGTCTTACCAGAAAATATGTCTTGCTCGTAGGACAAAAAACTGCATGTGACTCCACTCCATTTAGGACTGGGAAACAAACGCTAGCTCGACTTCCAAGAAACACACTTTGCTTTTGAGAAAGGAGCACTCTTCTACTCTACTGTGTTTCCTATAGGGCCAGAACAGTGAGCTTGCTCAGAACAAAAGAACTGTTCTTCCTATACACACTGGCCATATCTAGTTCAACTCTGCTTAGGAAACTGATGAGAACAGTAGCTCCTCTTCAGTCCAATACACTGTACTTGCTGGGAAAAGGCGTGAGTGCTATTTACCTTGAACAAGGGCAAAGGGAGCGCAATAGTGACTTTCCTTACCAGAAAACAACTCTTGTTCCTAGGACCAGAAACTGCATGTGATTCAACTCCATTTAGGACTGGGAAAAAATGCTAGCTCGCATACATGAAACACACTCTGCTTTTGAGAAAAGAGTACTCTTCTACTCTACTGTGTTTCCTATGGGGTCCGAACAGTTTGTTTGCACAGAAAAAAATAACTGTGCTTCCTACACACACGGGCCATATCTAGTTCAACTCTGCTTAGGAAACCAACAAGAACAGTAGCTTCTCTTCAGTCCGATACACTGTACTTGCTGGGAACAGACGCGAGTGCTATTTGTACTGTGTACGGCAATGGGAGCGCAATACTGACTTTCCTTACCAGAAAACAACTCTTGATCGTAGGACCAGAAACTGCATGTGATTCAACTCCACTTAGAAGTGGGAAACAAATGCTAGGTCACCTTACATGAAACACACTCTGCATTTGAGAAAAGAGCACTCTTCTACTCTACTGTGTTTCCTGTGTGTTCCGAACAGTGAGCTTGCTCAGAACAAAAAAACTGTACTTCCTACTTACACGGCCATGTCTAGTTCAAGTCTGCTTAGGAACCTGACAAGAACAGTAGATCCTCTTCAGTCCAATACACTGTACTTGCTGGGAACAGACGCCAGCGCTATTTGTCCTGTGTATGGCAATGGCAGCGCAATAGTGACTCTTCTTACCAGAAAACAACTCTTGCTCGTAGGACCAGAAACTGCATGTGATTCAACTCCATTTAGGACTGGGAAACAAACTCTAGCTCGCTTTACAAGAAACACACTCTGCTTTTGAGAAAAGAGCACACTTCTACTCTACTGTGTTTCCTATAGGGCCAGAAGAGTGAGCTTGCTCAGAACAAAAGAACTGTTCTTCCTACACATGGGCCATATCTAGTTCAACTCTGCATAGGAAACTGACAAGAACAGTAGCTCCTCTTCAGTCCGATACACTGTACTTGCTGGGAACAGACGCGAGTGCTATTTGTACTGTGTATGGCAATGGGAGCACAATAGTGACTTTCCTTACCAGAAAACAAGTCTTGTTCGTAGGACAAAAAATTGCATGTGACTCAACTCCATTTAGGACTGGGAAACAAACGCTAGCTCAACTTCCAAGAAACACACTTTGCTTTTGAGAAAAGAGCACTCTTCTACTCTACTGTGTTTCCTACGGGGTCCAAACAGTGAGCTTGCTCAGAACAAAGGAACTGTGCTTCCTACACACACGGACCATATCTAGTTCAACTCTGCTTAGTAAACTGACAAGAAGAGTAGCTCCTATTCAGTCCAATACTCTGTACATGCAGGGAACAGACGCCAGTGCTATTTGACTGTGTATGGCAATGGGAGCACAATAGTGACTCTTCTTACCAGAAAAAAACTCTTGCTCGTAGGACCAGAAACTGCACGGGATTCAATTCCATTTCTGACTGGGAAACAAACACTAGCTCGCCTTTCAAGAAACGCACTCTGCTTTTGAGAAAAGAGCACTCTTCTAATCTACAGTGTTTCATATGGGGTCCGAACAGTGATCTTGCTAAGAACAAATGAACTGTGCTTCCTACACACACGGGCCATATCTAGTTATACTCTGCTTAGGAAACTGACATGAACAGTAGCTGCTCTTCAGTCCAATACACCGTACTTGCTGGGAACAGACGCCAGTGCTATTTGCACTGTGTATGACAATGGGAGCACAATAGTGACTCTTCTTACCAGAAAAAAACTCTTGCTCGTAGGACCAGAATCGGCATGGGATTCAACTCCATTTTTGACTGGGAAGCAAATACTAGCTCGCCTTTCAAGAAACACAATTTAATTTTGAGAAAAGAGCACTCATCTACTCTACTGTGTTTCCTATGGTGTCCGCACAGTGTGCTTTCTCAGAACAAAAGAACTGTGCTTCCTACACACACGAGCCATATCTAGTTCAACTCCTTTTAGGAAAATGACAAGAAGAGTAGCTCCTCTTCAGTCCAATACACTGTACTTGCTGGGAACAGACAAGAGTGCTATTTGCACTATGTATGGCAATGGGAGCGCAATAGTGACTTTCCTTACCAGAAAACAACTCTTGCTCATAGGACCAGAAATTGGATGTGATTCAACTCCATTTAGGACAGGGAAACAAACGCTAGCTCGCCTTACAAGAAACACACTCTGCTTTTGAGAAAAGAGCACTCTTCTACTCTACTGTGTTTCCTATAGTGCCAGAACAGTGAGCTTGAACAGAACAAGAGAACTGTGCTTCCTACACACACGGCCATATCTAGTTCAATTTTGCTTAGAAAACTGACAAGAACAGTAGATCCTCTTCAGTCCAATACACCGTACATGCTGGGAACAGATGCCAGTGCTATTTGCCCTGTGTATGACAATGGGAGCGCAATATTGACTCTTCTTACCAGAAAACAACTCTTCCTCGTAGGACCAGAAACTGCATGTGATTCAACTCCATTTAGGACTGGGAAAAAAACGCTAGCTCACCTTACAAGAAACACATTCTACTTTTGAGAAAAGAGCACTCTTCTACTCTACTGTGTTTCCTATGTGTTCCGCACAGTGAGCTTGCTCAGAACAAAAGAACTGTGCTTCCTACACACACGGGCCGTATCTAGTTCAACTCTGCTTAGAATACTGACAAGAACAGTAGCTGCTCTTCATTCGAATACACTGTACTTGCTGGGAACAGAAGCCAGTGCTATTTGCACTTGTATGGCAATGGGAGCCCAATAGTGACTCTTCTTACCAGAAAAAAACTCTTGCTCGTAGGACCAGAAACGGCATGGGATTCAAATCCATTTCTGACTGGGAAGCAAATACTAGCTCGCCTTTCAAGAAACACAATTTAATTTTGAGAAAAGAGCTCTCATCTACTCTACTGTGTTTCCGATGGTGTCCGCACAGTGTGCTTTCTCAGAACAAAAGAACTGTGCTTCCTACACATACGAGCCATATCTAGTTCAACTCTGCTTAGGAAACTGACAAGAATAGTAGCTCCTGTTCAGTCCAATACACTGTACTTGCTGGGAACAGACGCGAGTGCTATTTGCACTATGAATGGGAATGGGAGCGCAATAGTGACTTTCCTTACCAGAAAACAACTCTTGCTCATAGGACCAGAAACTGCATGTGATTCAACTCCATTTAGGACTGGGAAACAAACGCTAGCTCGCCTTACAAGAAACACACTCTGCTTTTGAGAAAAGGGCACTCTTCTACTCTATTGTGTTTCCTACGGGGTCCGAACTGTGAGCTTGCTCAGAACAAAAGAACTGTGCTTCCTACACACACGGGCCATATCTCTTTCAACTCTGCTTAGGAAACTGACAAGAACAGTAGCTCCTCTTCAGTCCAATACACTGTACATGCTGGGAACAGATGCCTGTGCTATTTGCCCTGTGTATTACAATGGGAGCGCAATAGTGACTCTTCTTACCAGAAAACAACTCTTGCTCGTAGGACCACAAACTGCATGGGATTCAACTCCATTTAGTACTGAATAACAAACGCTGTCTCGCCTTACAGGAAACACACTCTGCTTTTGAGAAAAGGGCACTCTTCTACTCTATTGTGTTTCCTACGGGGTCCGAACTGTGAGCTTGCTCAGGACAAAAGAACTGTGCTTCCTACACACACGGGCCATATCTAGTTCAACTCTGCTTAGGAAACTGACAAGAACAGTAGCTGCTCTTCAGTCCAATACACTGTAATTGCTGGGAACAGACGCGAGTGCTATTTGCACTGTGTATGGCAATGGGAGCCCAATAGTGACTCTTCTTACCAGAAAACAACTCTTGCTCGTAGTACCAGAAACTGCAAGGGACTCAACTCCATTTCTGACTGGGAAACAAACACTAGCTCGACTTTCAAGAAAAACAATCAAATTTTGAGAATAGAGCACTCATCTTCTCTACTGTGTTTCCTATGATGTCGGTGTAGTGTGCTTTCTCAGAACAAAAGAACTGTGCTTTCTACACACATGGGATATATCTGGTTCAACTCCTCTTATGAAAATGACAAGAACAGTAGCTCCTTTTCAGTCCAATACACTGTACTTGCTGGGAACAGACGCGAGTGCTATTTGCACTATGTATGGGAATGGGAGCACAATAGTGTCTTTCCTTACCAGAAAACAACTCTTGCTCATAGGACCAGAAACTGGATGTGATTCAACTCCATTTAGGACTGGGAAAAAAAATGCTAGCTCGCCTTACAAGGAACACACTCTGCTTTTGAGAAAAGGGCACTCTTCTACTCTATTGTGTTTCCTACGGGGTCCGAACTGTGAGCTTCCTCAGAACAAAAGACCTGTGCTTCGTACACACACGGGCCATATGTGGTACAACTCTGCTTTGGAAACTGACAAGAACAGTAGATCCTCTTCAGTCCAATACACTGTACTTGCTGGGGACAGACACAAGTGCTATTTGCCCTGTGTATGACAATGAGTGCGCAATATTGACTCTTCTTACCAGAAAACAACTCTTGCTCATAGAACAAAAAATTGCATGTGACTCAACTCCATTTAGGACTGGGAAACAAACGCTAGCTCGCCTTAAAAGAAACACACTCTGCTTTTGAGAAAAAAGCACTCTTCTACTCTACTGTGTTTCCTATGGGGTCCGAACAGTGAGCTTGCTCAGAACAAAAAAAGTGTGCTTCCTACACACATGGCCATATCTAGTTCAAGTCTGCTTAGGAACCTGACAAGAACAGTAGATCCTCTTCAGTCCAATACACTGTACTTGCTGGGAACAGACGCGAGTGCTATTTGCACAGTGTATGGCAATGGGAGCGCAATGTGACTTTCCTTACCAGAAAACAACTCTTGTTGTTAGGACCTGAAACTGCATGTGATTCAACTCCATTTAGGACTGGGAAACAAACGCTAGCTCTGCTCACAAGAAAGACACTCTGCTTTTGAGAAAAGAGCACTCTTCTACTCTACTGTGTTTCCTATAAGGCCAGAACAGTGAACTTGCTCAGAACAAAAGAACTGTGCTTCCTACAAACGGGCCATAACTAGTTCAACTCTGCTTAGGAAACTGACAAGAACAGTAGCTCCTCTTCAGTCCAATACACTGTACTTGCTGGGAACAGACGCGAGTGATATTTGCACTGTGTATGGCAATGAGAGCGCAATAGTGACTTTCCTTAACAGAAAACAACTCTTGCTCATAGAACCAGAAATTGGATGTGATTCAACTCCATTTAGGACTGGGAAACAAACGCTAGCTCGCCTTACAAGAAACACACTCTGCTTTTGAGAAAAGAGCACTCTTCTACTCTACTGTGTTTCCTAAAGGGCCAGAACAGTGAGCTTGAACAGAACAAGAGAACTGTGCTTCCTACACACACGGCCATATCTAGTTCAATTCTGCTTAGGAAACTGACAAGAACAGTAGCTCCTCTTCAGTCCAATACACTGTACTTGCTGGGAACAGACACGAGTGCTATTTGCACTGTGTATGGCATTTGGAGCGCAATAGTGACTCTTCTTACCAGAAAACAACTCTTGCTCGTAGGACCAAAAACTGTCTGTGATTCAACACCATTTAGGACTGGGAAACAAACGCTAGCTCGCCTTACAAGAAACACACAGCTTTAGAGAAAAGAGCACTCTTCTACTCTTCTGTGTTTCCTATGGGGTCCAAACAGTGAGCTTGCTCAGAACAAAAGATCTGTGCTTCCTACACACACGGACCATATGTAGTTCTACTCTGCTTAGGAAACTGACAATAACAGTAGCTCCTCTTCAGTCCAATACACTGTACTTGCTGGGAACAGACGCAAGTGCTATTTACACTGTGTATGGCAATTAGAGTGCAATAGTGACTTTCCTTACCAGAAAACAACTCTTGCTCGTAGGACCACAAACTGCATGTGATTCAACACCATTTAGGACTGGGAAACAAATGCTAGCTCGCCTTACAAGAAACACACTCTGCTTTAGAAAAAGAGCACTCTTCTACTCTACTGTGTTTCCTACAGTGCCAGAACAGTGAGCTTGCTCAGAACAAAAGAACTGTGCTTCCCACACACGGGCCATATCTAGTTCAACTCTGCTTAGGAAACTGACAAGAACAGTAGATCCTCTTCAGTCCAATACACTGTACTTGCTGGGAACAGACGCCAGTGCTATTTGCACTGTGTATGGCAATTGGAGCACAATAGTGACTCGTCTTACCAGAAAACAACTCTTGCTCATAGAACAAAAAACTGCATGTGACTCAACTCCATTTAGGACTGGGAAACAAACTCTAGCTCGCTTTACAAGAAACACACTCTGCTTTTGAGAAAAGAGCACTCTTCTACTCTACTGTGCTTCCTATAGGGCCAGAACAGTGAGCGTGCTCAGAAAAAAAGAACTGTGCTTTCTACAAATACGGCCATATCTAGTTCAACTCTGCTTAGGAAACTGACAAGAACAGTAGCTCCTCTTCAGTCCAATACACTGTACTTGCAGGGAACATATGCGAGTGCTATTTGCACTGTGTATGGCAATTGGAGCACAATAGTGACTTGTCTTATCAGAAAACAGCTGTTGCTCGTAGGACAAAAAACTGCATGTGACTCAACTCCATTTAGGACTAGGAAACAAACACTAGCTCGACTTCCAAGAAGCACACTCTGCTTTTGAGAAAAGAGTACTCTTCTACTCTACTGTGTTTCCTATGTGTTCCGAACAGTGAGCTTGCTCAGAACACAAAAACTGTGCTTCCTACACACACGGGCCATATCTAGTTCAATTCTACTTAGGAAACTGACAAGAACAGTAGAACCTCTTCAGTCCAATACACTGTACATGCTGGGAACAGACGCCAGTGCTATTTGCCCTGTGTAGGACAATGGGAGCCCAATAGTGACTCTTCTTACCAGAAAACAACTCTTGTTCGTAGGACAAGAAACTGCATGTGATTCAACTCGATTTAGGACTGGGAAAGAAACGCTAGCTCGCCTTACAAGAAACACACTCTGCTTTTGAGAAAAGAGCACTCTTCTACTCTACTGTGTTTTCTATAGGGCCAGAACAGTGAACTTGCTCAGAACAAAAGAAATGTGCTTCCTACACACAGGGGACATATCTAGTTCAACTCTGCTTAGGAATCTGACAAGAACAGGAGCTCCTATTCAGTCCAATACTCTGTACATGCAGGGAACAGACGCCAGTGCTATTTGACTGTGTATGGCAATGGGAGCACAATAGTGACTCTTCTTACCAGAAAAAAACTCTTGCTCGTAGGACCAGAAACTGCACGGGATTCAATTCCATTTCTGACTGGGAAACAAACACTAGCTTGTCTTTCAAAAAACGCACTCTGCTTTTGAGAAAAGAGCACTCTTCTAATCTACAGTGTTTCATATGGGGTCCGAACAGTGATCTTGCTAAGAACAAATGAACTGTGCTTCCTACACACACGGGCCATATCTAGTTATACTCTGCTTAGGAAACTGACATGAACAGTAGCTGCTCTTCAGTCCAATACACCGTACTTGCTGGGAACAGACGCCAGTGCTATTTGCACTGTGTATGACAATGGGAGCACAATAGTGACTCTTCTTACCAGAAAAAAACTCTTGCTCGTAGGACCAGAATCGGCATGGGATTCAACTCCATTTTTGACTGGGAAGCAAATACTAGCTCGCCTTTCAAGAAACACAATTTAATTTTGAGAAAAGAGCACTCATCTACTCTACTGTGTTTCCTATGGTGTCCGCACAGTGTGCTTTCTCAGAACAAAAGAACTGTGCTTCCTACACACACGGGCCATATCTACTTCAACTCCTTTTAGGAAAATGACAAGAAGAGTAGCTCCTCTTCAGTCCAATACACTGTACTTGCTGGGAACAAACAAGAGTGCTATTTGCACTATGTATGGCAATGGGAGCGAAATAGTGACTTTCCTTACCAGAAAACAACTCTTGCTCATAGGACCAGAAATTGGATGTGATTCAACTCCATTTAGGACAGGGAAACAAACGCTAGCTCGCCTTACAAGAAACACACTCTGCTTTTGAGAAAAGAGCACTCTTCTACTCTACTGTGTTTCTTATAGTGCCAGAACAGTGAGCTTGAACAGAACAAGAGAACTGTGCTTCCTACACACACGGCCATATCTAGTTCAATTTTGCTTAGAAAACTGACAAGAACAGTAGATCCTCTTCAGTCCAATACACCGTACATGCTGGGAACAGATGCCAGTGCTATTTGCCCTGTGTATGACAATGGGAGCACAATATTGACTCTTCTTACCAGAAAACAACTCTTCCTCGTAGGACCAGAAACTGCATGTGATTCAACTCCATTTAGGACTGGGAAAAAAACGCTAGCTCACCTTACACGAAACACACTCTGCTTTTGAGAAAAGAGCACTCTTCTACTCTACTGTGTTTCCTATGTGTTCCGCACAGTGAGCTTGCTCAGAACAAAAGAACTGTGCTTCCTACACACACGGGCCGTATCTAGTTCAACTCTGCTTAGAATACTGACAAGAACAGTAGCTGCTCTTCATTCGAATACACTGTACTTGCTGGGAACAGAAGCCAGTGCTATTTGCACTTGTATGGCAATGGGAGCCCAATAGTGACTCTTCTTACCAGAAAAAAACTCTTGCTTGTAGGACCAGAAACGGCATGGGATTCAAATCCATTTCTGACTGGGAAGCAAATACTAGCTCGCCTTTCAAGAAACACAATTTAATTTTGAGAAAAGAGCTCTCATCTACTCTACTGTGTTTCCGATGGTGTCCGCACAGTGTGCTTTCTCAGAACAAAAGAACTGTGCTTCCTACACATACGAGCCATATCTAGTTCAACTCTGCTTAGGAAACTGACAAGAATAGTAGCTCCTGTTCAGTCCAATACACTGTACTTGCTGGGAACAGACGCGAGTGCTATTTGCACTATGAATGGGAATGGGAGCGCAATAGTGACTTTCCTTACCAGAAAACAACTCTTGCTCATAGGACCAGAAACTGCATGTGATTCAACTCCATTTAGAACTGGGAAACAAACGCTAGCTCGCCTTACAAGAAACACACTCTGCTTTTGAGAAAAGGGCACACTTCTACTCTATTGTGTTTCCTACGGGGTCCGAACTGTGAGCTTGCTCAGAACAAAAGAACTGTGCTTCCTACACACACGGGCCATATCTCTTTCAACTCTGCTTAGGAAACTGACAAGAACAGTAGCTCCTCTTCAGTCCAATACACTGTACATGCTGGGAACAGATGCCTGTGCTATTTGCCCTGTGTATTACAATGGGAGCGCAATAGTGACTCTTCTTACCAGAAAACAACTCTTGCTCGTAGGACCACAAACTGCATGGGATTCAACTCCATTTAGTACTGAATAACAAACGCTGTCTCGCCTTACAGGAAACACACTCTGCTTTTGAGAAAAGGGCACTCTTCTACTCTATTGTGTTTCCTACGGGGTCCGAACTGTGAGCTTGCTCAGAACAAAAGAACTGTGCTTCCTACACACACGGGCCATATCTAGTTCAACTCTGCTTAGGAAACTGACAAGAACAGTAGCTGCTCTTCAGTCCAATACACTGTAATTGCTGGGAACAGATGCGAGTGCTATTTGCACTGTGTATGGCAATGGGAGCCCAATAGTGACTCTTCTTACCAGAAAACAACTCTTGCTCGTAGTACCAGAAACTGCAAGGGACTCAACTCCATTTCTGACTGGGAAACAAACACTAGCTCGACTTTCAAGAAAAACAATCAAATTTTGAGAATAGAGCACTCATCTTCTCTACTGTGTTTCCTATGATGTCGGTGTAGTGTGCTTTCTCAGAACAAAAGAACTGTGCTTTCTACACACATGGGATATATCTGGTTCAACTCCTCTTATGAAAATGACAAGAACCGTAGCTCCTTTTCAGTCCAATACACTGTACTTGCTGGGAACAGACGCGAGTGCTATTTGCACTATGTATGGGAATGGGAGCGCAATAGTGTCTTTCCTTACCAGAAAACAACTCTTGCTCATAAGACCAGAAACTGGATGTGATTCAACTCCATTTAGGACTGGGAAAAAAAATGCTAGCTCGCCTTACAAGGAACACACTCTGCTTTTGAGAAAAGGGCACTCTTCTACTCTATTGTGTTTCCTACGGGGTCCGAACTGTGAGCTTCCTCAGAAAAAAAGACCTGTGCTTCCTACACACACGGGCCATATCTGGTTCAACTCTGCTTAGGAAACTGACAAGAACAGTAGATCCTCTTCAGTCCAATACACTGTACTTGCTGGGGACAGACGCAAGAGCTATTTGCCCTGTGTATGACAATGGGTGCGCAATATTGACTCTTCTTACCAGAAAACAACTCTTGCTCATAGAACAAAAAATTGCATGTGACTCAACTCCATTTAGGACTGGGAAACAAACGCTAGCTCGCCTTAAAAGAAACACACTCTGCTTTTGAGAAAAAAGCACTCTTCTACTCTACTGTGTTTCCTATGGGGTCCGAACAGTGAGCTTGCTCAGAACAAAAAAAGTGTGCTTCCTACACACACGGCCATATCTAGTTCAAGTCTGCTTAGGAACCTGACAAGAACAGTAGATCCTCTTCAGTCCAATACACTGTACTTGCTGGGAACAGACGCGAGTGCTATTTGCACAGTGTATGGCAATGGGAGCACAATGTGACTTTCCTTACCAGAAAACAACTCTTGTTCATAGGACCTGAAACTGCATGTGATTCAACTCCATTTAGGACTGGGAAACAAACGCTAGCTCTGCTCACAAGAAACAACCTCTGCTTTTGAGAAAAGAGCACTCTTCTACTCTACTGTGTTTCCTATGGGGTCCGAACAGTGAGCTTGCTCAGAACAAAAGAACTGTGCTTACTACACACACGGGCCATATCTGGTTCAACTCTGCTTAGGAAACTCACAAGAACAGTAGCTCCTCTTCAGTCCAATACACTGTACTTGCTGGGAACAGACGCAAGTGCTATTTGCACTGTGTATGGCAATGGGAGCGCAATAGTGACTCTTCTTACCAGAAAACAACTCTTACTTGTAGGACCAGAAACTGCATGGGATTCAACTCCATTTCTGACTGGGAAGTAAATACTAGCTCGCCTTTCAAGGAACTCAATCTAATTTTGAGAAAAGAGCACTCATCTACTCTACTGTGTTTCCTATGGTGTCCGCACAGTGTGCTTTCTCAGAAAAAAAGAACTGTGTTTCCTACACACACGGGCCATATCTAGTTCAACTCCTCTTAGGAAAATGACAAGAACAGTAGCTCCTCTTCAGTCCAATACACTGTACTTGCTGGGAAAAGACGCGAGTGCTATTTGCACTATGTATGGCAATGGGAACGCAATAGTGATTTTCCTTACCAGAAAACAACTCTTGCTCATAGGACCAGAAACTGCAAGTGATTCAACTCCATTTAGGACTGGGAAACAAACGCTAGTTTGCCTTACAAGAAACACACTCTGCTTTTGAGAAAAGAGCACTCTTCTACTCTACTGTGTTTCCTATAGGGTCCGAACAGTGAGCTTGCTCAGAACAAAAGAACTGTGCCTCCTACACACACGGCCATATCTAGTTCAATTCTGCTTAGGAAACTGACAAGAACAGTAGATCCTCTTCAGTCCAATACACTGTACATGCTGGGAACAGACGCCAGTGCTATTTGCCCTGTGTATGACAATGGGAGCACAATAGTGACTCTTCTTACCAGAAAACAACTCTTGCTCGTAGGACCAGAAACTGCATGGGATTCAACTCCATATAGGTCTGGGAAAAAAACGATAGCCCGCCTTACAAGAAACACACTCTGCTTTTTAGAGAAGAGCACTCCTCTACACTACTGTGTTTCCTATGGGGTCTGAACAGTGAGCTTGCTTAGAAAAAAAATAACTGGGCTTCCTACACACACGGGCCATATCTAGTTCAACTCTGCTTAGGAAACTGACAAGAACAGTAGCTCCTCTTCAGTCCAATACACTGTACTTGCTGGGAACCGACGCCAAAGCTATTAGCACTGTGTATGACATTGTGAGCGCAATAGTGATTCTTCTTACCAGAAAACAACTCTTGCTCGTAGGACCAGAAACTGCATGGGATTCAACTCCATTTAGGACTGGGAAACAAACGCTAGCTCGCCTACAAGAAACACACTCTGCTTTTGAGAAAAGAGCACTCATCTACTCTACTGGGTTTCCTATGGGGTCTGAACAGTGAGCTTGCTCAGAACAAAAGACCTGTGCTTCCTACACACACGGGCCATATCTAGTTCAACTCTGCTTAGGAAACTGACAAGAACAGTAGCTCCTCTTCAGTCCAATACACTGTACTTGCTGGGAACAGAAGCAAGTGCTATTTGAACTGTGTATGTCAATGAGATCGCAATAGTGACTTTCCCTACCAGAAAACATCTCTTGCTTGTAGGACCAGAAACTGCATGTGATTCAACTCCATTTAGGTCTGAGAAACAAACGCTAGCTCGCCTTACAAGAAACACACTCTGCTTTAGAGAAAAGATCACTCTTGTACTCTACTGTGTTTCCTATGGGGTCCGAACAGTGAGCATGCTCAGAGCAAAAGAACTGTGCTTCCTACATACACGGCCATATCTAGTTCATTTCTGCTTAGGAACCTGAGAAGAACAGTAGATTCTCTTCAGTCCAATACACTGTACATGCTGGGAACCGATACCAGTGCTATTTGCCCTGTGTATGACAATGGGAGCACAATAGTGACTTTCCTTACCAGAAAACAACTCTTGCTCGTAGGATCAGAAACTGCATGTGATTCAACTCCATTTAGGACTGGGAAACAAACGCTAGCTCTCCATGCAAGAAACACACTCTGCTTTTGAGAAAAGAGCACTCTTCTACTCTACTGTGTTTCCTATAGGGCCAGAACAGTGAGATTGCACAGAACAAAAGAAGTGTGCTTCCTACACACACGGCCATATCTAGTTCAATTCAGCTTAGTAAACTGACAAGAACAGTATACCCTCCAGTCAAATACACTGCACATGCTGCGAACAGGCACCAGTGCTATTTGCCCTGTGTATGACAATGGGAGCGCAATAGTGACTCTTCTTACCAGAAAACAATTCTTGTTCGTAGGACCAGAAACTGCATGGGATTCAACTCCATTTAGGACTGGGAAACAAACGCTAGCTCGCCTACAAGAAACACACTCTGCTTTTGAGAAAAGAGCACTCATATACTCTACTGTGTTTCCTATGGGGTCCAAACAGTGAGCTTGCTCAGAACAGAAGAACTGTGCTTCCTACACACATGGGCCATATCTAATTCAACTTTGCTTAGGTCACTGACAAGAACAGTAGCTCCTCTTCAGTCTAATACACTGTACTTGCTGGGAAGAGACGCGAGTGCTATTTGTACTCTCTATGGCAATGGGAGCGCAATAGTGACTCTTCTTACCAGAAAACAACTCTTGATCTTAGGACCACAAACTGCATATGACTCACCTCCATTTAGGACTGGGAAACAAACGCTAGCTCTGCTCACAAGAAAGACACTCTGCTTTTGAGAAAAGAGCACTCTTCTACTCTACTGTGTTTCCTCTATGGCCACAACAATGAGCTTGCTCAGAACAAAAGGACTGTGCTTCCTACACACACGGGCCGTATCTAATTCAATTCTGCTTAGGAAACTGACGAGAATAGTATACGCTCTTCAGTCAAATACACTGCACTTGCTGGGAACAGACACCAGTGCTATTTGCCCTGTGTATGACAAAGGGAGCGCAATAGTGACTCTTCTTACCAGAAAACAACTCTTGCTCATAGGACCAGAAACTGCATGAGACACAACTCCATTTAGGACTGGGAAAGAAACGCTAGCTTGCCTTACAAGAAACACACTCTGCTTTTGAGAAACGAGCACTCTTCTACTCTACTGTGTTTCCTATAGGGCCAGAACAGTGAACTTGCTCAGAACAAAAGATCTGTGCTTCCTACACACAGGGGCCATATCTAGTTCAACTCTGCTTAGGAAACTGACAAGAACAGTAGCTCCTCTTCAGTCCAATACTCTGTACATGCATGGAACAGATGCCAGTGCTATTTGCACTGTTTCTGGCAATTGGAGCGCAATAGTGACTCTTCTTACCAGAAAAATCTCTTGATAATAGGACCAGAAACTGCACGGGATTCAATTCCATTTCTGACTGGGAAACAAACACTAGCTCGCCTTTCAATAAACACACTCTGCTTTTGAGAAAAGAGCACTCTTCTACTCTACTGTGTTTCCAATGGGGTCCAAACAGTGAGCTTGCTCAGAACAAAAGAACTGTGCTTTCTACACACATGGCCATATCTAGTTCAATTCTGCGTAGGAACATGACAAGAACAGTAGATCCTCTTCAGTCCAATACACTGTACTTCCTGGGATCAGATGCCAGTGCTATTTGCCCTGTGTATGACAATGGGAGCGCAATAGTGACTCTTCTTACCAGAAAACAACTCTTGCTTGTAGGACCAGAAACTGCATGGGATTCAACACCATTTAGGACTGGGAAACAAACGCTAATTTGCCTTACAAAAAACACACTCTGCTTTTGAGAAAAGAGCAATCTTCTACTCTACTGTGTTTCCTATAAGGCCAGAACAGTGAACTTGCTCAGAACAAAAGAACTGTGCTTCCTACACACACGGGCCATATCTAATTCAACTCTGCTTAGGAAACTGACAAGAACAGTAGCTCCTCTTCAGTCCAATACACTGTACTTGCTGGGAACAGATGCCAGTGCTATTTGTCCTGTGTATGGCAATAGCAGCGCAATAGTTACTATTCTTACCATAAAACAACTCTTGCTCATAAGACCAGAAACTGCATGTGATTCCACTCCATTTAGGACTGAGACACAAACGCTAGCTCACCTTACAAGAAACACACTCTGCTTTAGAGAAAAGAGCACTCTTCTACTCTACTGTGTTTCCTATGGGGTCCAAACAGTGAGCTTGCTCAGAACAAAAGAAATGTGCTTCCTACACACAAGGACCATATGTAGTTCAACTCTGCTTAGGAAACTGACAAGAACAGTAGCTCCTATTCAGTCCAATACACTGTACTTCCTTGGAACAGAAGCGAGTGCTATTTGCACTGTGTATGGAAATGGGAGCACAATAGACACTTTCCTTACCAGAAAACAACTCTTGCTCGTAGAACCAAAAACTGCATGTGATTCAACTCCATTTATTACTGGGAAACAAACGCTAGCTCGCCTTACAAGAAACACACTCTGCTTTTGAGAAAAGAGCACTCTTCTACTCTACTGTGTTTCCTATAGGGCCACAACAGTGAGTTTGCTCAGAAGAAAAGAACTGTGCTTTCTACAAATACGGCCATATCTAGTTCAACTCTGCTTAGGAAACTGACAAGAACAGTATATCCTCTTCAGTCCAGTACACTGTACATGCTGGGAACAGACGCAAGTGCTATTTGCCCTGTGTATGACAATGGGAGCGCAATAGTGACTCTTCTCACCAGAAAACAACTCTTGCTCGTAGGACAAGAAACTGCATGTGATTCAACTCGATTTAGGACTGGGAAACAAACGCTACCTCGCCTTACAAGAAACACACTCTGCTTTTGAGAAAAGAGCACTCTTCTACTCTACTGTGTATCCTATGGGGACCGAACAGTGAGCTTGCTCAGAACAACAGAACTGTGCTTCCTCCACACACGGGCCATATCTAGTTCAACTCTGCTTAGGAAACTGACAAGAACAGTAGCTCCTTTTCAGTCCAATACACTGTACTTGCTGGGAACAGACGCGAGTGCTATTTGCACTGTGTATGGCAATGGGAGCACAATAGTGACTTTCCTTACCAGAAAACAACTCTTGCTCATAGGACCAAAAACTGGATGTAATTCAACTCCATTTAGGAATGGGAAACAAACGCTAGCTCGCCTAACAAGAAAGACACTCTTATTTTGAGAAAGGAGCAGTCGTCTACTCGACTGTGTTTCCTATGGGGTCCGAACAGTGAGCTTGCTCAGAACAAAAGAACTGTGCTTCCTACACACACGGGCCATATCTAATTCAACTCTGCTTAGGAAACTGACAAGAAAGGTAGATCCTCTTCAGTCCAATACACTGTACTTGCTAGGATTAGACGCCAGTGCTATTTGCATTGTGTATGACAATCGGAGCACAATAGTGACTCTTCTTCCCAGAAAAGAACTCTTGCTGGTAAGACCAGAAACTGCATGGGATTCAACTCCATTTAGGACTGGGAAACAAACGCTAGCTCGAGTTACAAGAAACACACTCTGCTTTTGAGAAAAGAGCAGTCTTCTACTCTATTGTGTTTCCTATAGGGCCAGAACAGTGAGCATTCGCAGAACAAAAGAACTGTGCTTCCTACACACACGGTCCATATCTAGTTCAACTCTGCTTAGGCAACTGACAAGAACAGTAGATCCTCTTCAGTCCAATACACTGTACATGCTGGGAACAGACGCCAGTGCTATTTGCCCTGTGTATGACAAGGGGAGCGCAATAGTGACTCTTCTTACCAGAAAACAACTCTTGCTCGTAGGACAAGAAACTGCATGTGATTCAACTCCATTTAGGACTGGGAAACAAACGCTAGCTCGCCTAACAAGAAACACACTCTGCTTTTGAGAAAAGAGCACTCTTCTACTCGACTGTGTTTCCTATGGTGCCCGAACAGTGAGCATTCTCAGAACAAAAGAACTGTGCTTCCTACACACACGGGCCATATCTAGTTCAACTCTGCTTAGGAAACTGACATGAACAGTAGCTCCTCTTCAGTCCAATACACTGTACATGCTGGGAACAGACGCCAGTGCTATTTGCCCTTGTATCACAATGGGAGCGCAATAGTGACTCTTCTTACCAGAAAACAACTCTTGCTCGTAGGACCAGAAACTGCATGTGATTCATCTCCATTTAGGATTGGGAAACAATCGCTAGCTCGCCTTACAAGAAACACACTCTGCTTTTGAGAAAAGAGCACTCTTCTACTCTACTGTGTTTCCTATAGGGCCAGAACAGTGAGCATTCTCAGAACAAAAGAACTGTGCTTCCTACACACAGGGGCCATATCTAGTTCAACTCTGCTTAGGAAACTGACAAGAACAGTAGCTCCGCTTCAGTCCAATACACTGTACTTGCTGGGAACAGAAGTGAGTGCTATTTGCACTGTGTATGGAAATGGGAGCACAATAGACTCTTTCCTTACCAGAAAACAACTCTTGCTCGTAGGACCAAAAACTGCATGTGATTCAACTCCATTTATTACTGGGAAACAAACGCTAGCTCGCCTTACAAGAAACACACTCTGCTTTTGAGAAAAGAGCACTCTTCTACTCTGTGTTTCCTATAGGGCCAGAACAGTGAGTTTGCTCAGAAGAAAAGAACTGTGCTTTCTACAAATACGGCCATATCTAGTTCAATTCTGCTTAGGAAACTGACAAGAACAGTAGATCCTCTTCAGTCCAGTACACTGTACATGCTGGGAACAGACGCAAGTGCTTTTTGCACTGTGTATGGCAATGGGAGCACAATAGTGACTCTTCTTCCCAGAAAACAATTCTTGCTCATAGGCGCAGAAACTGCATGTGATTCAACTCCATTTAGAACTGGGAAACAAACGTTAGCTGGCCTTACAATAAACACACACTGCTTTTGAGAAAAGAGCACTCTTCTACACTACTGTGTTTCCTATGGGGTCCGAACAGTGAGCTTGCTCACAACAAAAGAACTGTGCTTCCTACACACATCGGCCATATCTAGTTCAAGTCTGCTTAGGAAACTGATAAGAACAGTAGCTCCGCTTCAGTCCAATACACTGTACTTGCTTGGAACAGATGCGAGTGCTATTTGCACTGTGTATGTAAATGGGAGCACAATAGTGACTTTCCTTACCAGAAAACAACTCTTGCTCGTAGGACCTAAAACTGCATGTGATTCAAATCCATTTAGGACTGGGAAACAAACGCTAGCTCGCCTTACAAGAAACACACTCTGCTTTTGAGAAAAGAGCACTCTTCTACTCTACTGTGTTTCCTATTGGCCCAGAACAGTGAATTTGCTCAGAACAAAAGAACTGTGCTTCCTACACACATGGGCCATATCTAGTTCAACTCTGCTTAGGAAACTGACAAGAACAGTAGCTCCGCTTCAGTCCAATACACTGTACTTGCTTGGAACAGACGCGAGTGCTATTTGCACTGTGTATGGAAATGGGATCGCAATAGTGACTTTCCTTACCAGAAAACAACTCTTGCTCTTAGGACCAAAAACTGCATGTGATTCAACTCCATTTAGGACTGGGAAACAAATGCTAGCTCGCGTTACAGGAAACACACTCTGCTTTTGAGAAAAGTGCACTCTTCTACTCTACTGTGTTTCCTATAGGGCCAGAACAGTGAGCTTGCTCAGAACAAAAGAACTGTGCTTCATAAATATACGGCCATATCTAGTTCAATTCTGCTTAGGAAACTGAAAAGAACAGTAGATCCTCTTCAGTCCAATACACTGTACATGCTGGGAATAGACGCCAGTGCTATTTGCCATGTATGAAAATGGGAGCGCAATTGTGACTCTTCTTACCAGAAAACAACTCCTGCTCGTAGGACAAGAAACTGCACGTGATTCAACTCCATTTAGGACTGGGAAACAAATGCTAGCTCGCCTTACAAGAAACACACTCTGCTTTTGAGAAAAGAGCAGTCTTCTATTCTACTGTTGTTCATATGGGGTCCGAACATTGAGCTTGCTCAGAACAAAAGAACTGTGCTTCCTACACACACCGGCCATATCTAGTTCAACTCTGCTTAGGAAACTGACAAGAACAGTAGCTCCTATTCAGTCCAATACACTGTACTTGCTGAGAACAGACGCGAGTGCTATTTGCACTGTGTATGGCAATAGGAGCACAATAGTGACTCTTCTTATCAGAAAATAACTCTTGCTCATAGGACCAGAAACTGCATGGGATTCAACTCCATTTCTGACTGGGAAACAAACACTAGCTCACCTTACAAGAAACACACTCTGCTTTTGAGAAAAAAGCAGTCTTCTACTCTACTGTGTTTCCTATGGGTCCCGAACATTGAGCTTGCTCATAACAAAAGAACTGTGCTTCCTACACTCAAGGGCCATATCTAGTTCAACTCTGCTTTGGAAACTCACAAGAACAGTAGCTCCTCTTCAGTCCAATACACTGTAATTGCTGGGAACAGACGCCAGGGCTATTTGCCCTTTGTATGACAATGGGAGCACAATAGTGACTTTCCTTACCAGAGAACACCTCTTGCTCCTAGGACCAGAAACTGCATGGGATTCAACTCCATTTAGGACTGGGAAACAAACGCTAGCTCGCCTAACAAGAAACACACTCTGCTTTTGAGAAAAGAGCACTCTTCTACTCGACTGTGTATCCTATGGGGTCCGAACAGTGAGATTGCTCAGAACAAAAGAACTGTGCTTCCTACACACACGGGCCATATCTAGTTCAACTCTGCTTAGGAAACTGACAAGAACAGTAGCTCTGCTTCAGTCCAATACACTGTACTTGCTGGGAAAAGATGCGAGTGCTATTTACACTGTGTATGGCAATGGGAGTGCAACAGTGACTTTATTACCAGAAAACAACTCTTGCTCGAAGGACCAAAAACTGCATGTGATTCAACTCCATTTAGGACTGGGAAACAAACGCTAGCTCGACTTACAAGAAACACACTCTGCTTTTGAGAAAAGAGCACTCTTCTACTCTACTGTGTTTCCTATGGTGTCCGAACAGTGAGCTTGCTCAGAACAAAAGAACTGTGCTTCCTACACACAGGGGCCATATCTAGTTCAACTCTGCTTAGGAAACTGACAAGAACAGTAGCTCCTCTTCAGTCCAATACACTGTACTAGCTGGGAACAGACACGAGTGCTATTTGCACTGTGTATGGCAATAGGAGCACAATAGTGACTCTTCTTATCAGAAAACAACTCTTACTCATAGGACAAGAAACTGCATGGGATTCAACTCCATTTCTGACTGGGAAACAAACACTAGCTCGCCTTACAAGAAAGACTCTCTGATTTTGAGAAAAGAGCTCTCTTCTACTCTACTGTGTTTCCTATGGGGTCCAAATAGTGAGCTTGCTCAGAACAAAAGAACTGTGCTTCCTACACACAGGGGCCATATCTAGTTCAACTCTGCTTAGGAAACTGACAAGAACAGTAGTTCCGCTTCAGCCCAATACACTGTAATTGCAGGGAACAGTCGCGAGTGCTATTTGCACTGTGTATGGAAATGGGAGCACAATAGTGAC
This sequence comes from Peromyscus eremicus, assembly GCF_949786415.1. NCBI lineage: Eukaryota > Metazoa > Chordata > Mammalia > Rodentia > Cricetidae > Peromyscus > Peromyscus eremicus. The sequence continues at coordinate 184,061 of NW_026734602.1, read as the reverse complement.
TTTCCTTACCAGAAAACAACTCTTGCTCGTAGGACCTGAAACTGCATGTGATTCAGCTCCATTTAGGACTGGGAAACAAATGCTAGCTTGCCTTACAAGAAACACACTCTGCTTTTGAGAAAAGAGCACTCTTCTACTCTACTGTGTTTCCTATGGGGTCCGAACAGTGAGCTTGCTCAGAACAAAAGAACTGTGCTTCCTACACACACTGACCATATGTAGTTCAACTCTGCTTAGGAAACTGACAAGAACAGTAGCTCCTCTTCAGTCCAATACACTGTACTTGCTGGGAACAGACGCCAGTGCTATTTGCACTGTGTATGGCAATAGGAGCACAATAGTGTCTCTTCTTATCAGAAAACAACTCTTGCTCATAGGACCAGAAACTGCATGGGATTCAACTCCATTTCTGACTGGGAAACAAACACTAGCTCGCCTTACAAGAAACACACTCTGATTTTGAGAAAAGAGCACTCTTCTACTCTACTGTGTTTACTATGGGGTCCGAATAGTGAGCTTGCTCAGAACAAAAGAACTGTGCTTCCTACACACAGGGGCCATATCTAGTTCAACTCTGCTTAGGAAACTGACAAGAACAGTAGCTACGCTTCAGTCCAATACACTGTACTTGCTGGGAACAGAAGCGAGTGCTATTTGCACTGTGTATGGAAATGGGAGTGCAATAGTGACTTTATTACCAGAAAACAACTCTTGCTCGTAGGACCAAAAACGGGATGTGAATCAACTCCATTTAGGACTGGGAAACAAATGCTAGCTTGCCTTACAAGAAACACACTCTGCTTTTGAGAAAAGAGCATTCTTCTACTCTACTGTATTTCCTAGGGAGTCTGAACAGTGAGCTTGCTCAGAACAAAAGAACTGTGCTTCTTACACACGCGGGACATATCTAGTTCATCTCTGCTTAGGAAATTGACAAGAACAGTAGCTCCGCTTCAGTCCAATACACTGTACTTGCTGGGAACAGACGCGAGTGCTATTTGCACTGTGTATGGAAATGGGAGCGCAATAGTGACTTTCCTTACCAGAAAACACCTCTTGCTCGTAGGACCAGAAACTGCATGGGATTCAACTCCATTTCTGACTTGGAAACAAACACTAGCTCGCCTTACAAGAAACACACTCTGCTTTTCAGAAAAGAGCACTCTTCTACTCTACTGTGTTTCCTATGGTGTCCGAACAGTGAGCTTGCTCAGAACAAAAGAACTGTGCTTCCTACACACACGGGCCATATCTAGTTCAACTCTGCTTAGGAAACTGACAAGAACGGTAGCTCCTCTTCAGTCCAATACACTGTACTAGCTGGGAACAGACACGAGTGCTATTTGCACTGTGTATGGCAATAGGAGCACAATAGTGACTCTTCTTATCAGAAAACAACTCTTACTCATAGGACAAGAAACTGCATGGGATTCAACTCCATTTCTGACTGGGAAACAAACACTAGCTCGCCTTACAAGAAAGACTCTCTGATTTTGAGAAAAGAGCTCTCTTCTACTCTACTGTGTTTCCTATGGGGTCCAAATAGTGAGCTTGCTCAGAACAAAAGAACTGTGCTTCCTACACACAGGGGCCATATCTAGTTCAACTCTGCTTAGGAAACTGACAAGAACAGTAGTTCCGCTTCAGCCCAATACACTGTAATTGCTGGGAACAGTCGCGAGTGCTATTTGCACTGTGTATGGAAATGGGAGCACAATAGTGACTTTCCTTACCAGAAAACAACTCTTGCTCGTAGGACCTGAAACTGCATGTGATTCAGCTCCATTTAGGACTGGGAAACAAATGCTAGCTTGCCTTACAAGAAACACACTCTGCTTTTGAGAAAAGAGCACTCTTCTACTCTACTGTGTTTCCTATGGGGTCCGAACAGTGAGCTTGCTCAGAACAAAAGAACTGTGCTTCCTACACACACTGACCATATGTAGTTCAACTCTGCTTAGGAAACTGACAAGAACAGTAGCTCCTCTTCAGTCCAATACACTGTACTTGCTGGGAACAGACGCCAGTGCTATTTGCACTGTGTATGGCAATAGGAGCACAATAGTGTCTCTTCTTATCAGAAAACAACTCTTGCTCATAGGACCAGAAACTGCATGGGATTCAACTACATTTCTGACTGGGAAACAAACACTAGCTCGCCTTACAAGAAACACACTCTGATTTTGAGAAAAGAGCACTCTTCTACTCTACTGTGTTTACTATGGGGTCCGAATAGTGAGCTTGCTCAGAACAAAAGAACTGTGCTTCCTACACACAGGGGCCATATCTAGTTCAACTCTGCTTAGGAAACTGACAAGAACAGTAGCTACGCTTCAGTCCAATACACTGTACTTGCTGGGAACAGAAGCGAGTGCTATTTGCACTGTGTATGGAAATGGGAGTGCAATAGTGACTTTATTACCAGAAAACAACTCTTGCTCGTAGGACCAAAAACGGGATGTGAATCAACTCCATTTAGGACTGGAAACAAACGCTATCTCGCCTTACACGAAACACACTCTGCTTTTGAGAAAAGAGCAGTCTTCTACTCTACTGTGTTTCCTATGGGGTCCGAACAGTGAGCTTGCTCAGAACAAAAGAACTGTGCTTCCTACACACACGGGCCATATCTAGTTCAACTCTGCTTAGGAAACTGACAAGAACGGTAGCTCCTCTTCAGTCCAATACACTGTACTGGCTGGGAACAGACGCGAGTGCTATTTGCCCTGTATATGGCAATAGGAGCACAATAGTGACTCTTTCTATCAGAAAACAACTCTTACTCATAGGACAAGAAACTGCATGGGATTCAACTCAATTTCTGACTGGGAAACAAAAACTAGCTCACCTTACAAGAAAGACTCTCTGATTTTGAGAAAAGAGCACTCTTCTACTCTACTGTGTTTCCTATGGGGTCCAAATAGTGAGCTTGCTCAGAACAAAAGAACTGTGCTTCCTACAAACAGGGGCCATATCTAGTTCAACTCTGCTTAGGAAACTGACAAGAACAGTAGCTCCGCTTCAGTCCAATACACTGTAATTGCTGGGAACAGACGCGAGTGCTATTTGCACTGTGTATGGAAATGGGAGCACAATAGTGACTTTCCTTACCAGAAAACAACTCTTGGTCGGAGGACCAAAAACTGCATGTGATTCAACTCCATTTAGGACTGGGAAACAAATGCTAGCTTGCCTTACAAGAAACACACTCTGCTTTTGAGAAAAGAGCATTCTTCTACTCTACTGTATTTCCTAGGGAGTCTGAACAGTGAGCTTGCTCAGAACAAAAGAACTGTGCTTCTTACACACGCGGGCCATATCTAGTTCATCTCTGCTTAGGAAATTGACAAGAACAGTAGCTCCGCTTCAGTCCAATACACTGTACTTGCTGGGAACAGACGCGAGTGCTATTTGCACTGTGTATGGAAATGGGAGCGCAATAGTGACTTTCCTTACCAGAAAACACCTCTTGCTCGTAGGACCAGAAACTGCATGGGATTCAACTCCATTTCTGACTTGGAAACAAACACTAGCTCGCCTTACAAGAAACACACTCTGCTTTTCAGAAAAGAGCACTCTTCTACTCTACTGTGTTTCCTATGGGGTCCGAACAGTGAGCTTGCTCAGAACAAAAGAACTGTGCTTCCTACACACACGGGCCATATCTAGTTCAACTCTGCTTAGGAAACTGACAAGAACGGTAGCTCCTCTTCAGTCCAATACACTGTACTGGCTGGGAACAGACGCGAGTGCTATTTGCCCTGTATATGGCAATAGGAGCACAATAGTGACTCTTCTTATCAGAAAACAACTCTTACTCATAGGACAAGAAACTGCATGGGATTCAACTCAATTTCTGACTGGGAAACAAAAACTAGCTCACCTTACAAGAAAGACTCTCTGATTTTGAGAAAAGAGCACTCTTCTACTCTACTGTGTTTCCTATGGGGTCCAAATAGTGAGCTTGCTCAGAACAAAAGAACTGTGCTTCCTACAAACAGGGGCCATATCTAGTTCAACTCTGCTTAGGAAACTGACAAGAACAGTAGCTCCGCTTCAGTCCAATACACTGTAATTGCTGGGAACAGACGCGAGTGCTATTTGCACTGTGTATGGAAATGGGAGCACAATAGTGACTTTCCTTACCAGAAAACAACTCTTGGTCGGAGGACCAAAAACTGCATGTGATTCAACTCCATTTAGGACTGGGAAACAAATGCTAGCTTGCCTTACAAGAAACACACTCTGCTTTTGAGAAAAGAGCATTCTTCTACTCTACTGTATTTCCTAGGGAGTCTGAACAGTGAGCTTGCTCAGAACAAAAGAACTGTGCTTCTTACACACGCGGGCCATATCTAGTTCATCTCTGCTTAGGAAATTGACAAGAACAGTAGCTCCGCTTCAGTCCAATACACTGTACTTGCTGGGAACAGACGCGAGTGCTATTTGCACTGTGTATGGAAATGGGAGCGCAATAGTGACTTTCCTTACCAGAAAACACCTCTTGCTCGTAGGACCAGAAACTGCATGGGATTCAACTCCATTTCTGACTTGGAAACAAACACTAGCTCGCCTTACAAGAAACACACTCTGCTTTTCAGAAAAGAGCACTCTTCTACTCTACTGTGTTTCCTATGGTGTCCGAACAGTGAGCTTGCTCAGAACAAAAGAACTGTGCTTCCTACACACACGGGCCATATCTAGTTCAACTCTGCTTAGGAAACTGACAAGAACGGTAGCTCCTCTTCAGTCCAATACACTGTACTAGCTGGGAACAGACACGAGTGCTATTTGCACTGTGTATGGCAATAGGAGCACAATAGTGACTCTTCTTATCAGAAAACAACTCTTACTCATAGGACAAGAAACTGCATGGGATTCAACTCCATTTCTGACTGGGAAACAAACACTAGCTCGCCTTACAAGAAAGACTCTCTGATTTTGAGAAAAGAGCTCTCTTCTACTCTACTGTGTTTCCTATGGGGTCCAAATAGTGAGCTTGCTCAGAACAAAAGAACTGTGCTTCCTACACACAGGGGCCATATCTAGTTCAACTCTGCTTAGGAAACTGACAAGAACAGTAGTTCCGCTTCAGCCCAATACACTGTAATTGCTGGGAACAGTCGCGAGTGCTATTTGCACTGTGTATGGAAATGGGAGCACAATAGTGACTTTCCTTACCAGAAAACAACTCTTGCTCGTAGGACCTGAAACTGCATGTGATTCAGCTCCATTTAGGACTGGGAAACAAATGCTAGCTTGCCTTACAAGAAACACACTCTGCTTTTGAGAAAAGAGCACTCTTCTACTCTACTGTGTTTCCTATGGGGTCCGAACAGTGAGCTTGCTCAGAACAAAAGAACTGTGCTTCCTACACACACTGACCATATGTAGTTCAACTCTGCTTAGGAAACTGACAAGAACAGTAGCTCCTCTTCAGTCCAATACACTGTACTTGCTGGGAACAGACGCCAGTGCTATTTGCACTGTGTATGGCAATAGGAGCACAATAGTGTCTCTTCTTATCAGAAAACAACTCTTGCTCATAGGACCAGAAACTGCATGGGATTCAACTCCATTTCTGACTGGGAAACAAACACTAGCTCGCCTTACAAGAAACACACTCTGATTTTGTAAAAAGAGCACTCTTCTACTCTACTGTGTTTACTATGGGGTCCGAATAGTGAGCTTGCTCAGAACAAAAGAACTGTGCTTCCTACACACAGGGGCCATATCGAGTTCAACTCTGCTTAGGAAACTGACAAGAACAGTAGCTACGCTTCAGTCCAATACACTGTGCTTGCTGGGAACAGAAGCGAGTGCTATTTGCACTGTGTATGGAAATGGGAGTGCAATAGTGACTTTATTACCAGAAAACAACTCTTGCTCGTAGGACCAAAAACGGGATGTGATTCAACTCCATTTAGGACTGGGAAACAAACGGTAGCTCGCCTTACAAGAAACACACTCTGCTTTTGAGAAAAGAGCACTCTTCTACTCTACTTGTTTACTATAGGGCGAGAAGAGTGAGCTTGCTCAGAACAAAAGAACTGTGCTTCCTACAAATACTGCCATATCTAGTTCAATTCTGCTTAGGAAACTGAAAAGAACGGTAGCTCCTGTTCAGTCCAATACACTGTACATGCTGGGAACAGACGCCAGTGCTATTTGCCCTGTGTATGACAATGGGAGCACAATAGTGACTCTTCTTACCAGAAAACAACTCTTGCTCATTGGACAGGAATCTGCATGTGATTCAGCTCCATTTAGGAGTGGGAAACAAATGCTAGCTCGCCTAACAAGAAACACACTCTGCTTTTGAGAAAAGAGCACTCTTCTACTCTACTGTGTATCCTATGGGGTCCAAACAGTGAGCTTGCTCAGAACAAAAGAACTGGGCTTCCTACACACACGGGCCATATCTAGTTCAACTCTGCTTAGGAAACTGACAAGAACAGTAGCTCCGCTTCAGTGCAATACACTGTACTTGCTGGGAACAGATGCGAGTGCTATTTACACTGTGTATGGCAATGGGAGCGCAACAGTGACTTTATTACCAGAAAACAACTCTTGCTCGTAGAACCAAAAACTGCATGTGATTCAACTCCATTTAGGACTGGGAAACAAACGCTAGCTCGACTTACAAGAAACACACTCTGCTTTTGAGAAAAGAGCAGTCTTCTATTCTACTGTGGTTCATATGGGGTCCGAACATTGAGCTTGCTCAGAACAAAAGAACTGTGCTTCCTACACACACGGGCCATATCTAGTTCAACTCTGCTTAGGAAACTGACAAGAACAGTAGCTCCTATTCAGTCCAATACACTGTACTTGCTGAGAACAGACGCGAGTGCTATTTGCACTGTGTATGGCAATAGGAGCACAATAGTGACTCTTCTTATCAGAAAATAACTCTTGCTCATAGGACCAGAAACTGCATGGGATTCAACTCCATTTCTGACTGGGAAACAAACACTAGCTCACCTTACAAGAAACACACTCTGCTTTTGAGAAAAAAGCAGTCTTCTACTCTACTGTGTTTCCTATGGGTCCCGAACATTGAGCTTGCTCATAACAAAAGAACTGTGCTTCCTATACTCACGGGCCATATCTAGTTCAACTCTGCTTTGGAAACTCACAAGAACAGTAGCTCCTCTTCAGTCCAATACACTGTACATGCTGGGAACAGACGCCAGGGCTATTTGCCCTTTGTATGACAAAGGGAGCACAATAGTGACTTTCCTTACCAGAGAACACCTCTTGCTCCTAGGACCAGAAACTGCATGGGATTCAACTCCATTTCTGACTGGGAAACAAACACTAGCTCGCCTTACAAGAAACACACTCTGCTTTTGAGAAAAGAGCACTCTTCTACTCTAGTGTGTTTTCTATGGGGTCCGAACAGTGAGCTTGCTCAGAACAAAAGAACTGTGCTTCCTACACACACGGGCCATATCTAGTTCAACTCTGCTTAGGAAACTGACAAGAACAGTAGCTCCGCTTCAGTAAAATACACTGTACTTGCTGGGAACAGATGCGAGTGCTATATGCACTGTGTATGGCAAAGGGAGCGCAATAGTGACTTTATTACCAGAAAACAACTCTTGCTCGTAGGACCAGAAACTGCATGTGATTCAACTCCATTTAGGACTGGGAAACAAACGGTAGCTCGCCTTACAAGAAACACGCTCTGCTTTTGAGAAAAGAGCACTCTTCTACTCTACTGTGTTTACTATAGGGCCAGAAGAGTGAGCTTGCTCAGAACAAAAGAACTGTGATTCCTACAAATACTGCCATATCTAGTTCAATTCTGCTTAGGAAACTGAAAAGAACAGTAGCTCCTGTTCAGTCCAATACACTGTACATGCTGTGAACAGATGCCAGAGCTATTTGCCCTTTGTATGAAAATGTGAGCGCAATAGTGACTTTCCTTACCAGAAAACAACTCTTGGTCATAGGACCAAAAACTGCATGTGATTCAACTCCATTTAGGACTGGGAAACAAACGCTAGCTCACCTTACAAAAAACCCACTCTGCTTTTGAGAAAAGAGCACTCTTCTACTCTACTGTGTTTCCTATAGGGCCAGAACATGGGGCTTGCTCAGAACAAAAAAACTGAGCTTCATACAAATACTGCCATATCTAGTTCAATTCTGCTTAGAAAACTGAAAAGAACAGTAGCTCCTGTTCAGTCCAATACACTGTACATGCTGGGAACAGACGCCAGTGCTATTTGCCCTGTGTATGACAATGGGAGCTCAATAGTGACTCTTCTTACCAGAAAACAACTCTTGCTTGTCGGACAAGAATCTGCATGTGATTCAACTCCATTTAGGACTGGGAAACAAACGCTAGCTCGCCTAACAAGAAACACACTCTGCTTTTGAGAAAAGAGCACTCTTCTACTCGACTGTGTATCCTATGGGGTCCGAACAGTGAGCTTGCTCAGAACAAAAGAACTGTGCTTCCTACACACACGGGCCATATCTAGTTCAACTCTGCTTAGGAAACTGACAAGAACAGTAGCTCTGCTTCAGTCCAATACACTGTACTTGCTGGGAAAAGATGCGAGTGCTATTTACACTGTGTATGGCAATGGGAGTGCAACAGTGACTTTATTACCAGAAAACAACTCTTGCTCGTAGGACCAAAAACTGCATGTGATTCAACTCCATTTAGGACTGGGAAACAAACGCTAGCTCGACTTACAAGAAACACACTCTGCTTTTGAGAAAAGAGCACTCTTCTAATCTACTGTGTTTCCTAAGGTGTCCGAACAGTGAGCTTGCTCAGAACAAAAGAACTGTGCTTCCTACACACACGGGCCATATCTAGTTCAACTCTGCTTAGGAAACTGACAAGAACGGTAGCTCCTCTTCAGTCCAATACACTGTACTAGCTGGGAACAGACACGAGTGCTATTTGCACTGTGTATGGCAATAGGAGCACAATAGTGACTCTTCTTATCAGAAAACAACTCTTACTCATAGGACAAGAAACTGCATGGGATTCAACTCCATTTCTGACTGGGAAACAAACACTAGCTCGCCTTACAAGAAAGACTCTCTGATTTTGAGAAAAGAGCTCTCTTCTACTCTACTGTGTTTCCTATGGGGTCCAAATAGTGAGCTTGCTCAGAACAAAAGAACTGTGCTTCCTACACACAGGGGCCATATCTAGTTCAACTCTGCTTAGGAAACTGACAAGAACAGTAGCTCCGCTTCAGCCCAATACACTGTAATTGCTGGGAACAGTCGCGAGTGCTATTTGCACTGTGTATGGAAATGGGAGCACAATAGTGACTTTCCTTACCAGAAAACAACTCTTGCTCGTAGGACCTGAAACTGCATGTGATTCAGCTCTATTTAGGACTGGGAAACAAATGCTAGCTTGCCTTACAAGAAACACACTCTGCTTTTGAGAAAAGAGCACTCTTCTACTCTACTGTGTTTCCTATGGGGTCCGAACAGTGAGCTTGCTCAGAACAAAAGAACTGTGCTTCCTACACACACTGACCATATGTAGTTCAACTCTGCTTAGGAAACTGACAAGAACAGTAGCTCCTCTTCAGTCCAATACACTGTACTTGCTGGGAACAGACGCCAGTGCTATTTGCACTGTGTATGGCAATAGGAGCACAATAGTGTCTCTTCTTATCAGAAAACAACTCTTGCTCATAGGACCAGAAACTGCATGGGATTCAACTCCATTTCTGACTGGGAAACAAACACTAGCTCGCCTTACAAGAAAGACACTCTGATTTTGAGAAAAGAGCACTCTTCTACTCTACTGTGTTTACTATGGGGTCCGAATAGTGAGCTTGCTCAGAACAAAAGAACTGTGCTTCCTACACACAGGGGCCATATCTAGTTCAACTCTGCCTAGGAAACTGACAAGAACAGTAGCTACGCTTCAGTCCAATACACTGTACTTGCTGGGAACAGAAGCGAGTGCTATTTGCACTGTGTATGGAAATGGTAGTGCAATAGTGACTTTATTACCAGAAAACAACTCTTGCTCGTAGGACCAAAAACGGGATGTGATTCAACTCCATTTAGGACTGGAAACAAACGCTATCTCGCCTTACACGAAACACACTCTGCATTTGAGAAAAGAGCAGTCTTCTACTCTACTGTGTTTCCTATGGGGTCCGAACAGTGAGCTTGCTCAGAACAAAAGAACTGTGCTTCCTACACACACGGGCCATATCTAGTTCAACTCTGCTTAGGAAACTGACAAGAACGGTAGCTCCTCTTCAGTCCAATACAGTGTACTAGCTGGGAACAGACGCGAGTGCTATTTGCCCTGTGTATGGCAATAGGAGCACAATAGTGACTCTTCTTATCAGAAAACAACTCTTACTCATAGGACAAGAAACTGCATGGGATTCAACTCCATTTCTGACTGGGAAACAAAAACTAGCTCACCTTACAAGAAAGACTCTCTGATTTTGAGAAAAGAGCACTCTTCTACTCTACTGTGTTTCCTATGGGGTCCAAAGAGTGAGCTTGCTCAGAACAAAAGAACTGTGCTTCCCACAAACAGGGGCCATATCTAGTTCAACTCTGCTTAGGAAACTGACAAGAACAGTAGCTCCGCTTCAGTCCAATACACTGTAATTGCTGGGAACAGACGCGAGTGCTATTTGCACTGTGTATGGAAATGGGAGCACAATAGTGACTTTCCTTACCAGAAAACAACTCTTGGTCGGAGGACCAAAAACTGCATGTGATTCAACTCCATTTAGGACTGGGAAACAAATGCTAGCTTGCCTTACAAGAAACACACTCTGCTTTTGAGAAAAGAGCATTCTTCTACTCTACTGTATTTCCTAGGGAGTCTGAACAGTGAGCTTGCTCAGAACAAAAGAACTGTGCTTCTTACACACGCGGGCCATATCTAGTTCATCTCTGCTTAGGAAATTGACAAGAACAGTAGCTCCGCTTCAGTCCAATACACTGTACTTGCTGGGAACAGACGCGAGTGCTATTTGCACTGTGTATGGAAATGGGAGCGCAATAGTGACTTTCCTTACCAGAAAACACCTCTTGCTCGTAGGACCAGAAACTGCATGGGATTCAACTCCATTTCTGACTGGGAAACAAACACTAGCTCGCCTTACAAGAAACACACTCTGCTTTTGAGAAAAGAGCACTCTTATACTCTATTGTGTTTCCTACGGAGTTCGAACAGTGAGCTTGCTCAGAACAAAAGAACTGTGCTTCCTACACACACGGGCCATATCTAGTTCAAATCTGCTTAGGAAACTGACAAGAACAGTAGCTCCGCTTCAGTCCAATACACTGTACTTGCTGGGAACAGATGCGAGTGCTATTTGCACTGTGTATTGCAATGGGAGCGCAATAGTGACTCTTCTTACCAGAAAACAACTCTTGCTCATTGGACAAGAATCTGCATGTGATTCAGCTCCATTTAGGAGTGGGAAACAAATGCTAGCTCGCCTAACAAGAAACACACTCTGCTTTTGAGAAAAGAGCACTCTTCTACTCTACTGTGTATCCTATGGGGTCCGAACAGTGAGCTTGCTCAGAACAAAAGAACTGGGCTTCCTACACACACGGGCCATATCTAGTTCAACTCTGCTTAGGAAACTGACAAGAACAGTAGCTCCGCTTCAGTGCAATACACTGTACTTGCTGGGAACAGATGCGAGTGCTATTTACACTGTGTATGGCAATGGGAGCGCAACAGTGACTTTATTACCAGAAAACAACTCTTGCTCGTAGGACCAAAAACTGCATGTGATTCAACTCCATTTAGGACTGGGAAACAAACGCTAGCTCGCCTTACAAGAAACACACTCTGCTTTTGAGAAAAGAGCAGTCTTCTACTCTACTGTGTTTCCTATGGGGTCCGAACAGTGAGCTTGCTCAGAACAAAAAAACTGTGCTTCCTACACACAGGGGCCATATCTAGTTCAAATCTGCTTAGGAAACTGACAAGAACAGTAGCTCCGCTTTAGTCCAATACACAGTAATTGCTGGGAACAGTCGTGAGTGCTATTTGCACTGTGTATGGAAATGGGAGCACAATAATGACTTTCCTTACCAGAAAACGACTCTTGGTCGTAGGACCAAAAACTGCATGTGATTCAACTCCATTTAGGACTGGGAAACAAATGCCAGCTCGCATTCCAAGAAACACACTCTGCTTTTGAGAAAAGAGCACTCTTCTACTCTAGTGTGTTTCCTATTAGGCCAGAACAGTGAATTTGCTCAGAACAAAAGAACTGTGCTTCGTACACACATGGACTATATCTAGTTCAACTCTGCTTAGGAAACTGACAAGAACAGTAGCTCTGCTTCAGTCCAATACACTGTACTTGCGGGGAACAGACTCGAGTGCTATTTGCACTGAGTATGGAAATGGGAGCGCAATAGTGACTTTCCTTACCAGAAAACAACTCTTGCTCGTAGGACCAAAAACAGCATGTGAATCAACTCCGTTTAGGACTGGGAAACAAATGCTAGCTCGCCTTACAAGAAACACACTCTGCTTTTGAGAAAAGAGCACTCTTCTACTCTACTGTGTTTCCTATAGGGCAAGAACAGTGAGTTTGCTCAGAACAAAATTACTGTGCTTCCTACAAATACGGCCATATCTAGTTCAATTCTGCTTAGGAAACTGACAAGAACAGTAGCTCCTCTTCAGTCCAATACACTGTACGTGCTGGGAACAGACGCCAGTGCTATTTGCCCTGTGTATGGCAATGGGAGCGCAACAGTGACTCTTCTTACCAGAAAACAACTCGTCCTCGTAGGACAAGAAACTGCATGTGATTCAACTCCATTTAGGACTGGGAAACAAACGCTAGCTCGCCTTACAAGAAACACACTCTGCTTTTGAGAAAAGAGCACTCTTCTACTCTACTGTTTTTCCTATGGGGTCCGAACAGTGAGCTTGCTCAGAACAAAAGAACTGTGCTTCCTACACACATGGGCCATATCTAGTTCAACTCTGCTTAGGAAACTGACAAGAACAGTAGCTCCTCTTCAGTCCAATACACTGTGCTTGCTGGGAACAGACGTGAGTGCTATTTGCACAGTGTATGGCAATGGGAGCACAGTAGAGACTTTGCTTACGAGTAAAAAACTCTTGCTCGTAGGAACAAAAACTTCATGTGATTCAACTCCATTTCTGACTGGGAAACAAACGCTAGCTCGTCTTACAAGAAACACACTCTGCTTTTGAGAAAAGAGCAGTCTTCTATTTCACTGTGGTTCATATGGTGTCCGAACTGTGAGCTTGCTGAGAACAAAGAACTGTGCTTCCTACACACATGGGCCATATCTAGTTCAACTCTGCTTAGGAAAGTGACAAGAACAGTAGCTTCTCTTCAGTCCAATACACTGTACTTGCTGGGAACAGACGCGAGTGCTATTTGCACTGTGTATGGCAAAGGGAGCACAATAGTGACTTTCCTTACCAGAAAACATCTCTTGCTCGTAGGACCAAAAACTGCATGTGATTCAACTCCATTTAGGACTGGGAAACACACGCTAGCTCGCCTTACAAGAAAAACACTCTGCTTTTGAGAAAAGAGCAGTCTTCTACTCTACTGTGTTTCCTATAGGGCCAGAACAGTGAGCTTGCTCAGAACAAAAGAACTGTGCTTCATACAAATACGGCCATATCTAGTTCAATTCTGCTTAGGAAACTGAAAAGAATAGTAGATCCTCTTCAGTCCAATACACTGTACATGCTGGGAACAGACGCCAGTGCTATTTGCCCTGTGTATGACAATGGGAGCACAATAGTGACTCTTCTTACCAGAAAACAACTCTTGCTCGTAGGACAATAAACTGCATGTGTTTCAAGTCCATTTAGGACTGGGAAACAAACGCTAGCTCGCCTTACAAGAAACACACTCTGCTTTTGAGAAAAGAGCACTCTTCTACTCGACTGTTTTTCCTATGGTGTCCGAACAGTTAGATTGCTCAGAAAAAAAGAACTGTGCTTTCTACACACAGGGGCCATATCTAGTTCAACTCTGCTTAGGAAACTGACAAGAACAGTAGCTCCGCTTCAGTCCAATACACTCTACTTGCTGGGAACAGATGCGAGTGCTATTTGCCCTAGTATCACAATGGGAGCACAATAGTGACTCTTCTTACCAGAAAACAACTCTTGCTCGTAGGACCAGAAACTGCATGTGATTCATCTCCATTTAGGATTGGGAAACAATCGCTAGCTCGCCTTACAAGAAACACACTCTGCTTTTGAGAAAAGAGCACTCTTCTACTCTACTGTGTCTCCTATTGGCCCAGAACAGTGAATTTGCTCAGAACAAAAGAACTGTGCTTCCTACACACACGGGCCATATCTAGTTCAACTCTGCTTAGGAAACTGACAAGAACAGTAGCTCCGCTTCATTCCAATACACTGTACTTGCTTCGAACAGACGCGAGTGCTATTTGCACTGTGTATGGAAATGGGAGCACAATAGTGACTTTCCTTACCAGAAAACAACTCTTGCTCTTAGGACCAAAAACTGCATGTGATTCAACTCCATTTAGGACTGGGAAACAAATGCTAGCTCGCGTTACAGGAAACACACTCTGCTTTTGAGAAAAGAGCACTCTTCTACTCTACTGTGTTTCCTATAGGTCCAGAACAGTGAGCTTGCTCAGAACAAAAGAACTGTGCTTCATAAAAATAGGGCCATATCTAGTTCAATTCTGCTTAGGAAACTGAAAAGAACAGTAGATCCTCTTCAGTCCAATACACTGTACATGCTGGGAATAGACGCCAGTGCTATTTGCCGTGTATGACAATGGGAGCGCAATTGTGACTATTCTTACGAGAAAACAACTCCTGCTCGTAGGACAAGAAACTGCATGTGATTCAACTCCATTTAGGACTGGGAAACAAATGCTAGCTCGCCTTACAAGAAACACACTCTGCTTTTGAGAAAAGAGCAGTCTTCTATTCTACTGTGGTTCATATGGGGTCCGAACATTGAGCTTGCTCAGAACAAATGAACTGTGCTTCCTACACACACGGGCCATATCTAGTTCAACTCTGCTTAGGAAACTGACAAGAACAGTAGCTCCTATTCAGTCCAATACACTGTACTTGCTGAGAACAGACACGAGTGCTATTTGCACTGTGTATGGCAATAGGAGCACAATAGTGACTCTTCTTATCAGAAAATAACTCTTGCTCATAGGACCAGAAACTGCATGGGATTCAACTCCATTTCTGACTGGGAAACAAACACTAGCTCACCTTACAAGAACCACACTCTGCTTTTGAGAAAAAAGCAGTCTTCTACTCTACTGCGTTTCCTATGGGTCCCGAACATTGAGCTTGCTCATAACAAAAGTACTGTGCTTCCTACACTCACGGGCCATATCTAGTTCAACTCTGCTTTGGAAACTCACAAGAACAGTAGCTCCTCTTCAGTCCAATACACTGTACATGCTGGGAACAGACGCCAGGGCTATTTGCCCTTTGTATGACAATGGGAGCACAATAGTGACTTTCCTTACCAGAGAACACCTCTTGCTCCTAGGACCAGAAACTGCATGGGATTCAACTCCATTTCTGACTGGGAAACAAACACTAGCTCGCCTTACAAGAAACACACTCTGCTTTTGAGAAAAGAGCACCCTTCTACTCTACTGTGTTTCCTATGGGGTCCGAACAGTGAGCTTGCTCAGAACAAAAGAACTGTGCTTCCTACACACACGGGCCATATCTAGTTTAACTCTGCTTAGGAAACTGACAAGAACAGTAGCTCCGCTTCAGTCCAATACACTGTACTTGCTGGGAACAGATGCGAGTGCTATTTGCACTGTGTATGGCAATGGGAGCGCAATAGTGACTTTATTACCAGAAAACAACTCTTGCTCGTAGGACCAGAAACTGCATGTGATTCAACTCCATTTAGGACTGGGAAACAAACGGTAGCTCGCCTTACAAGAAACACACTCTGCTTTTGAGAAAAGAGCACTCTTCTACTCTACTGTGTTTACTATAGGGCCAGAATGTGAGCTTGCTCAGAACAAAAGAACTGTGATTCCTACAAATACTGCCATATCTAGTTCAATTCTGCTTAGGAAACTGAAAAGAACAGTAGCTCCTGTTTAGTCCAATACACTGTACATGCTGTGAACAGATGCCAGAGCTATTTGCCCTGTGTATAACAATGGGAGCGCAATAGTGACTTTCCTTACCACAAAACAACTCTTGGTCGTAGGACCAAAAACTGCATGTGATTCAACTACATTTAGGACTGGGAAACAAACGCTAGCTCACCTTACAAAAAACACACTCTGCTTTTGAGAAAAGAGCACTCTTCTACTCTACTGTGTTTCCTATAGGGCCAGAACAGTGAGCTTGCTCAGAACAAAAAAACTGAGCTTCATACAAATACTGCCATATCTACTTCAATTCTGCTTAGAAAACTGAAAAGAACAGTAGCTCCTGTTCAGTCCAATACACTGTACTTGCTGGGAACAGACGCCAGTGCTATTTGCCTTTGTATGACAATGGGAGCGCAATAGTGACTCTTATTACCAGAAAACAACTCTTGCTCGTAGGACAAGAAACTGCATGTGATTCAACTCCATTTATGACTGGGAAACAAACGCTAGCTCGCCTAACAAGAAACACACTCTGCTTTTGAGAAAAGAGCACTCTTCTACTCGACTGTGTATCCTATGGGGTCCGAACAGTGAGCTTGCTCAGAACAAAAGAACTGTGCTTCCTACAAATACTGCCATATCTAGTTCAATTGTGCTTAGGAAACTGAAAAGAACAGTAGCTCCTGTTCAGTCCAATACACTGTACATGCTGGGAACAGACGCCAGTGCTATTTGCCCTGTGTATGACAATGGGAGCTCAACAGTGACTCTTCTTACCAGGAAACAACTCTTGATCGTCGGACAAGAATATGCATGTGATTCAACTCCATTTAGGACTGGGAAACAAACGCTAGCTCGCCTAACAAGAAACACACTCTGCTTTTGAGAAAAGAGCACTCTTCTACTCGACTGTGTATCCTATGGGGACCGAACAGTGAGCTTGCTCAGAACAAAAGAACTGTGCTTCCTACACACAGGGGCCATATCTAGTTCAACTCTGCTTAGCAAACTGACAAGAACAGTAGCTCCGCTTCAGTCCAATACACTGTACTTCCTGGGAACAGATGCGAGTGCTATTTGCACTGTGTATGGAAATGGGAGCGTATTAGTGACTTTCCTTAACAGAAAACAAATCTTGCTCGTAGTACCAAAAACTGCATGTGATTCAACTCCATTTAGGACTGGGAAACAAATGCTAGCTCGACTTACAAGAAACACACTCTGCTTTTGAGAAAAGAGCAGTCTTCTATTCTGCTGTGGTTTACATGGGGTCCGAACATTGAGCTTTCTCAGAACAAAAGAACTGTGCTTCCTACACACACGGGCCATATCTAGTTCAACTCTGCTTAGGAAACTGACAAGAACAGTAGCTCTGCTTCAGTCCAATACACTGTACTTGCTGGGAACAGATGGGAGTGCTATTTGCACTGTGTATGTCAATGGGAGCGCAATAGTGACTTTATTACCAGAAAACAACTCTTGCTCGTAGGACCAGAAACTGCATGTGATTCAACTCCATTTAGGACTGGGAAACAAACGGTAGCTCGCCTTACAAGAAACACACTCTGCTTTTGAGAAAAGAGCACTCTTCTACTCTACTTGTTTACTATAGGGCGAGAAGAGTGAGCTTGCTCAGAACAAAAGAACTGTGATTCCTACAAATACTGCCATATCTAGTTCAATTCTGCTTAGGAAACTGAAAAGAACAGTAGCTCCTGTACAGTCCAATACACTGTACATGCTGTGAACAGATGCCAGAGCTATTTGCCCTGTGTATGACAATGGGAGCGCAATAGTGACTTTCCTTACCAGAAAACAACTCTTGGTCGTAGGACCAAAAACTGCATGTGATTCAACTCCATTTAGGACTGGGAAACAAACGCTAGCTCGCCTTACAAGAAACACACTCTGCTTTTGAGAAAAGAGCAGTCTTCTATTCTACTGTGGTTCATATGGGGTCCGAACATTGAGCTTGCTCAGAACAAAAGAACTGGGCTTCCTACACACATGGGTCATATCTAGTTCAACTCTGCTTAGGAAACTGACAAGAACAGTAGCTCCTCTTCAGTCCAATACACTGTACTTGCTGGGAACAGACGTGAGTGCTATTTGCACAGTGTATGGCAATGGGAGCACAATAGTGACTTTGCTTACGAGTAAAAAACTCTTGCTCGTAGGACCAAAAACTTCATGTGATTCAACTCCATTTCTGACTGGGAAACCAACGCTAGCTCGTATTACAAGAAACACACTCTGCTTTTGAGAAAAGAGCAGTCTTCTATTTCACTGTGGTTCATATGGTGTCCGAACAGTGAGCTTGCTGAGAACAAAGAACTGTGCTTCCTACACTCATGGGCCATATCTAGTCCAACTGTGCTTAGGAAAGTGACAAGAACAGTAGCTCCTCTTCAGTCAATACACTGTACTTGCTGGGAACAGACGCGAGTGCTATTTGCACTGTGTATGGCAAAGGGAGCACAATAGTGACTTTCCTTACCAGAAAACATCTCTTGCTCGTAGGACCAAAAACTGCATGTGATTCAACTCCATTTAGGACTGGGAAACAAACGCTAGCTCGCCTTACAAGAAACACACTCTGCTTTTGAGAAAAGAGCAGTCTTCTACTCTACTGTGTTTCCTATAGGGCCAGAACAGTGAGCTTGCTCAGAACAAAAGAACTGTGCTTCATACAAATACGGCCATATCTAGTTCAATTCTGCTTAGGAAACTGAAAAGAACAGTAGATCCTCTTCAGTCCAATACACTGTACATGCTGGGAACAGACGCCAGTGCTATTTGCCCTGTGTCTGACAATGGGAGCGCAATAGTGACTTTCCTTACCAGAAAACAACTCTTGCTCGTAGGACCAAAAACAGGATGTGATTCAACTCCATTTAGGACTGGGAAACAAACGCTAGCTTGCCTTACAAGAAACACACTCTGCTTTTGAGAAAAGAGCACTCTTCTGCTCTACTGTGTTTCCTATGGGGTCCGAACAGTGAGCTTGCTCAGAACAAAAGAACTGTGCTTCTTACACACACGGGCCATATCTAGTTCAACTCTCCTTAGGAAACTGACAAGAACGGTATCTCCTCTTCAGTCCAATACACTGTACTAGCTGGGAACAGACAGGGTTTCTCTGTGTAGCTTTGCGCCTCTCCTGGAACTCACTTGGTAGCCCAGGCTGGCCTAGAACTCACAGAGATCCGCCTGGCTCTGCTTCCCGAGTGCTGGGATTAAAGGCGTGCGCCACCACCGGCCGGCGTGACTCTTCTTATAAAAAAACAACTCTTACTCATAGGACAAGAAACTGCATGGGATTCAACTCCATTTCTGACTGGGAAACAAACAGTAGCTCGCCTTACAAGAAAGACTCTCTGATTTTGAGAAAAGAGCTCTCTTCTACTCTACTGTGTTTCCTATGGGGTCCAAATAGTGAGCTTGCTCAGAACAAAAGAACTGTGCTTCCTACACACAGGGGCCATATCTAGTTCAACTCTGCTTAGGAAACTGACAAGAACAGTAGCTCCGCTTCAGCCCAATACACTGTAATTGCTGGGAACAGTCGCGAGTGCTATTTGCACTGTGTATGGAAATGGAAGCACAATAGTGACTTTCTTTACCAGAAAACAACTCTTGCTCGTAGGACCTGAAACTGCATGTGATTCAGCTCCATTTAGGACTGGGAAACAAATGCTAGCTTGCCTTACAAGAAACACACTCTGCTTTTGAGAAAAGAGAACTCTTCTACTCTACTGTGTTTCCTATGGGGTCCGAACAGTGAGCTTGCTCAGAACAAAAGAACTGTGCTTCCTACACACACTGACCATATGTAGTTCAACTCTGCTTAGGAAACTGACAAGAACAGTAGCTCCTCTTCAGTCCAATACACTGTACTAGCTGGGAACAGACGCCAGTGCTATTTGCCCTGTGTATGGCAATAGGAGCACAATAGTGTCTCATCTTATCAGAAAACAACTCTTACTCATAGGACAAGAAACTGCATGGGATTCAACTCCATTTCTGACTGGGAAACAAAAACTAGCTCACCTTACAAGAAAGACTCTCTGATTTTGAGAAAAGAGCACTCTTCTACTCTACTGTGTTTCCTATGGGGTCCAAATAGTGAGCTTGCTCAGAACAAAAGAACTGTGCTTCCTACAAACAGGGGCCATATCTAGTTCAACTCTGCTTAGGAAACTGACAAAAACAGTAGCTCCGCTTCAGTTCAATACACTGTAATTGCTGGGAACAGACGCGAGTGCTATTTGCACTGTGTAAGGAAATGGGAGCACAATAGTGACTTTCCTTACCAGAAAACAACTCTTGATCGGAGGACCAAAAACTGCATGTGATTCAACTCCATTTAGGACTGGGAAACAAATGCTGGCGTGCCTTACAAGAAACACACTCTGCTTTTGAGAAAAGGGCATTCTTCTACTCTACTGTATTTCCTAGGGAGTCTGAACAGTGAGCTTGCTCAGAACAAAAGAACTGTGCTTCTTACACACGCGGGCGATATCTCGTTCATCAATGCTTAGGAAATTGACAAGAACAGTAGCTCCGCTTCAGTCCAATACACTGTACTTGCTGGGAACAGACGCGAGTGCTATTTGCACTGTGTATGGAAATGGGAGCGCAATAGTGACTTTCCTTACCAGAAAAAACCTCTTGCTCGTAGGACCAGAAACTGCATGGGATTCAACTCCATTTCTGACTGGGAAACAAACACTAGCTCGCCTTACAAGAAACACACTCTGCTTTTGAGAAAAGAGCACTCTTCTACTCTACTGTGTTTCCTATGGAGTTCGAACAGTGAGCTTGCTCAGAACAAAAGAACTGTGCTTCCTACACACACGGGCCATATCTAGTTCAAATCTGCTTAGTAAACTGAATAGAACGGTAGCTCCTGTTCAGTCCAATACACCGTACATGCTGGGAACAGACGCCAGTGCTATTTGCCCTGTGTATGACAATGGGAGCGCAATAGTGACTCTTCTTACCAGAAAACAACTCTTGCTCATTGGACAAGAATCTGCATGTGATTCAACTCCATTTAGGACTGGGAAACAAACGCTAGCTCTCCTTACAAGAAACACACTCTGCTTTTGAGAAAAGAGCACTCTTCTACTCTACTGTGTTTCCTATGGGGTCCGAACAGTGAGCTTGCTCAGAACAAAAGAACTGTGCTTCCTACACACACGGGCCATATCTAGTTCAACTCTGCTTAGGAAACTGACAAGAACGGTAGCTCCTCTTCAGTCCAATACAGTGTACTAGCTGGGAACAGACGCGAGTGCTATTTGCCCTGTGAATGGCAATAGGAGCACAATAGTGACTCTTCTTATCAGAAAACAACTCTTACTCATAGGACAAGAAACTGCATGGGATTCAACTCCATTTCTGACTGGGAAACAAACACTAGCTCGCCTTACAAGAAAGACTCTCTGATTTTGAGAAAAGAGCACTCTTCTACTCTACTGTGTTTCCTATGGGGTCCAAATAGTGAGCTTGCTCAGAACAAAAGAACTGTGCTTCCTACACACAGGGGCCATATCTAGTTCAACTCTGCTTAGGAAACTGACAAGAACAGTAGCTCCCCTTCAGTCCAATACACTGTAATTGCTGGGAACAGACGCGAGTGCTATTTGCACTGTGTATGGAAATGGGAGCACAATAGTGACTTTCCTTACCAGAAAACGACTCTTGGTCGGAGGACCAAAAACTGCATGTGATTCAACTCCATTTAGGACTGGGATACAATGCTAGCTTGCCTTACAAGAAACACACTCTGCTTTTGAGAAAAGAGAATTCTTCTACTCTACTGTATTTCCTAGGGAGTCTGAACAGTGAGCTTGCTCAGAACAAAAGAACTGTGCTTCTTACACACGCAGGCCAAATCTAGTTCATCTCTGCTTAGGAAACTGACAAGAACAGTAGCTCCGCTTCAGTCCAATACACTGTACTTGCTGGGAAGAGACGCGAGTGCTATTTGCACTGTGTATGGTAATGGGAGCGCAATAGTGACTTTCCTTACCAGAAAACACCTCTTGCTCGTAGGACCAGAAACTGCATGGGATTCAACTCCATTTCTGACTGGGAAACAAACACTAGCTCGCCTTACAAGAAACACACTCTGCTTTTGAGAAAAGAGCACTCTTCTACTGTACTGTGTTTCTTATAGGGCCAGAAGAGTGAGCTTGCTCAGAACAAAAGAACTGTGCTTCCTACAAATACTGCCATATCTAGTTCAATTCTGCTTAGGAAACTGAAAAGAACAGTAGCTCCTGTTCAGTCCAATACACTGTACGTGGTGGGAACAGACGCCAGTGCTATTTGCCCTGTGTATGACAATGGGAGCGCAATAGTGACTCTTCTTACCAGAAAACAACTCTTGCTCGTCGGACAAGAATCTGCATGTGATTCAACTCTATTTTGGACTGGGAAACAAACGCTAGCTCGCCTTACAAGAAACACACTCTGCTTTTGAGAAAAGAGCAGTCTTCTATTCGACTGTGGTTCATATGGGGTCAGAACATTGAGCTTGCTCAGAACAAAAGAACTGGGCTTCCTACACACATGGGCCATATCTAGTTCAACTCTGCTTAGGAAACTGACAAGAACAGTAGATCCCCTTCAGTCCAATACACTGTACTTGCTGGGAACAGATGCGAGTGCTATTTGCACTGTATATGGAAATGAGAGCGCAATAGTGACTTTCCTTACCAGAAAACAACTCTTGCTCATAGGACCAAAAACTGCATGTGATTCAACTCCATTTAGGACTGGGAAACAAATGCTAGCTCGCCTTACAAGAAACACACTCTGCTTTTGAGAAAAGAGCACTCTTCTACTCTACTGTGTTTCCTATAGGGCCAAAACAGTGAGCTTGCTCAGAACAAAAGAACTGTGCTTCCTACAAATACGGCCATATCTAGTTCAATTCTGCTTAGGAAACTGACAAGAACAGTAGATCCTCTTCAGTCCAATACACTGTACATGCTGGGAACAGCCGCCAGTGCTATTTGCCCTGTGTATGACAATGGGAGCTCAGTAGTGACTCTTCTTACCAGAAAACAACTCTTGCTCGTCGGACAAGAATCTGCATGTGATTCAACTCCATTTAGGACTGGGAAACAAACGCTAGCTCGCCTAACAAGAAACACACTCTGCTTTTGAGAAAAGAGCACTCTTCTACTCGACTGTGTATCCTATGGGGTCCGAACAGTGAGCTTGCTCAGAACAAAAGAACTGTGCTTCCTACACACACGGGCCATATCTAGTTCAACTCTGCTTAGGAAACTGACAAGAACAGTAGCTCCTCTTCAGTCCAATACACTGTACTTGCTGGGAACAGATGCGAGTGCTATTTACACTGTGTATGGCAATGGGAGTGCAACAGTGACTTTATTACCAGAAAACAACTCTTGCTCGTAGGACCAAAAACTGATTGTGATTCAACTCCATTTAGGACTGGGAAACAAACGCTAGCTCGACTTACAAGAAACACACTCTGCTTTTGAGAAAAGAGCACTCATCTACTCTACTGTGTTTCCTATGGGGTCCGAACAGTGAGCTTGCTCAGAACAAAAGAACTGTGCTTCCTACACACACGGGCCATATCTAGTTCAACTCTGCTTAGGAAACTGACAAGAACAGTAGCTCCTCTTCAGTCCAATACACTGTACTTGCTGGGAACAGACACGAGTGCTATTTGCACTGTGTATGGCAATAGGAGCACAATAGTGACTCTTCTTTTTTTTTTATTTTTATTTTTTTTGGTTTTTCGAGACAGGGTTTCTCTGTGTAGCTTTGCGCCTCTCCTGGAACTCACTTGGTAGCCCAGGCTGGCCTAGAACTCACAGAGATCCGCCTGGCTCTGCCTCCCGAGTGCTGGGATTAAAGGCGTGCGCCACCACCCGGCCGGCGTGACTCTTCTTATAAAAAAACAACTCTTACTCATAGGACAAGAAACTGCATGGGATTCAACTCCATTTCTGACTGGGAAACAAACAGTAGCTCGCCTTACAAGAAAGACTCTCTGATTTTGAGGAAAAGAGCTCTCTTCTACTCTACTGTGTTTCCTATGGGGTCCAAATAGTGAGCTTGCTCAGAACAAAAGAACTGTGCTTCCTACACACAGGGGCCATATCTAGTTCAACTCTGCTTAGGAAACTGACAAGAACAGTAGCTCCGCTTCAGCCCAATACACTGTAATTGCTGGGAACAGTCGCGAGTGCTATTTGCACTGTGTATGGAAATGGAAGCACAATAGTGACTTTCTTTACCAGAAAACAACTCTTGCTCGTAGGACCTAAAACTGCATGTGATTCAGCTCCATTTAGGACTGGGAAACAAATGCTAGCTTGCCTTACAAGAAACACACTCTGCTTTTGAGAAAAGAGAACTCTTCTACTCTACTGTGTTTCCTATGGGGTCCGAACAGTGAGCTTGCTCAGAACAAAAGAACTGTGCTTCCTACAAACAGGGGCCATATCTAGTTCAACTCTGCTTAGGCAACTGACAAAAACAGTAGCTCCGCTTCAGTCCAATACACTGTAATTGCTGGGAACAGACGCGAGTGCTATTTGCACTGTGTATGGAAATGGGAGCACAATAGTGACTTTCCTTACCAGAAAACACCTCTTCCTCGTAGGACCAAAAACTGCATGTGATTCAACTCCATTTAGGACTGGGAAACAAATGCTAGCGTGCCTTACAAGAAACACACTCTGCTTTTGAGAAAAGGGCATTCTTCTACTCTACTGTATTTCCTAGGGAGTCTGAACAGTGAGCTTGCTCAGAACAAAAGAACTGTGCTTCTTACACACGCGGGCAATATCTCGTTCATCAATGCTTAGGAAATTGACAAGAACAGTAGCTCCGCTTCAGTCCAATACACTGTACTTGCTGGGAACAGACGCGAGTGCTATTTGCACTGTGTATGGAAATGGGAGCGCAATAGTGACTTTCCTTACCAGAAAACACCTCTTGCTCGTAGGACCAGAAACTGCATGGGATTCAACTCCATTTCTGACTGGGAAACAAACACTAGCTCGCCTTACAAGAAACACACTCTGCTTTTGCGAAAAGAGCACTCTTCTACTGTACTGTGTTTCTTATAGGGCCAGAAGAGTGAGCTTGCTCAGAACAAAAGAACTGTGCTTCCTACAAATACTGCCATATCTAGTTCAATTCTGCTTAGGAAACTGAAAAGAACAGTAGCTCCTGTTCAGTCCAATACACTGTACGTGGTGGGAACAGACGCCAGTGCTATTTGCCCTGTGTATGACAATGGGAGCGCAATAGTGACTCTTCTTACCAGAAAACAACTCTTGCTCGTCGGACAAGAATCTGCATGTGATTCAACTCTATTTTGGACTGGGAAACAAACGCTAGCTCGCCTAACAAGAAACACACTCTGCTTTTGAGAAAAGAGCACTCTTCTACTCGACTGTGTATCCTATGGGATCCGAACAGTGAGCTTGCTCAGAACAAAAGAACTAGGCTTCCTACACACGGGCCATATCTAGTTCAACTCTGCTTAGGAAACTGACAAGAACAGTAGCTCCGCTTCAGTCCAATACACTGTACTTGCTGGGAACAGATGCGAGTGCTATTTACACTGTTTATGGCAATGGGAGCGCAACAGTGACTTTATTACCAGAAAACAACTCTTGCTCGTAGGACCAAAAACTGCATGGGATTCAACTCCATTTAGGACTGGGAAACAAACGCTAGCTTGCCTTACAAGAAACACACTCTGCTTTTGATAAAAGAGCAGTCTTCTACTCTACAGTATTTCCTATGGGGTCCGAACAGTGAGCTTGCTCAGAACAAAAGAACTGTGCTTCCTACACACACGGGCCATATCTAGTTCAACTCTGCTTAGGAAACTGACAAGAACGGTAGCTCCTCTTCAGTCCAATACACTGTACTAGCTGGGAACAGACGCGAGTGCTATTTGCACTGTGAATGGCAATAGGAGCACAATAGTGACTCTTCTTATCAGAAAACAACTCTTACTCATAGGACAAGAAACTGCATGGGATTCAACTCCATTTCTGACTGGGAAACAAACACTAGCTCGCCTTACAAGAAAGACTCTCTGATTTTGAGAAAAGAGCACTCTTCTACTCTACTGTGTTTCCTATGGGGTCCCAAATAGTGAGCTTGCTCAGAACAAAAGAACTGTGCTTCCTACACACAGGGGCCATATCTAGTTCAACTCTGCTTAGGAAACTGACAAGAACAGTAGCTCCCCTTCAGTCCAATACACTGTAATTGCTGGGAACTGATGCGAGTGCTATTTGCACTGTGTATGGAAATGGGAGCACAATAATGACTTTCCTTACCAGAAAACAACTCTTGGTCGTAGGACCAAAAACTGCATGTGATTCAACTCCATTTAGGAATGGGAAACAAATGCCAGCTCACATTACAAGAAACACACTCTGCTTTTGAGAAAAGAGCACTCTTCTACTCTAGTGTGTTTCCTCTTAGGCCAGAACAGTGAATTTGCTCAGAACAAAAGAACTGTGCTTCTACACACATGGACCATATCTAGTTCAACTCTGCTTAGGAAACTGACAAGAACAGTAGCTCCGCTTCAGTCCAATACACTGTACATGCGGGGAACAGACTCGAGTGCTATTTGCACTGAGTATGGAAATGGGAGCGCAATAGTGACTTTCCTTACCAGAAAAAAACTCTTGCTCGTAGGACCAAAAACAGCATGTGATTCAACTCCGTTTAGGACTGGGAAACAAATGCTAGCTCGCCTTACAAGAAACACACTCTGCTTTTGAGAAAAGAGCACTCTTCTACTCTACTGTGTTTCCTATAGGGCCAGAACAGTGAGTTTGCTCAGAACAAAATTACTGTGCTTCCTACAAATACGGCCATATCTAGTTCAATTCTGCTTAGGAAACTGACAAGAACAGTAGCTCCTCTTCAGTCCAATACACTGTACATGCTGGGAACAGACGCCAGTGCTATTTGCCCTGTGTCTGACAATGGGAGTGAAATAGTGACTTTCCTTACCAGAAAACAACTCTTGCTCGTAGGACCAAAAACAGGGTGTGATTCAACTCCATTTAGTACTGGGAAACAAACGCTAGCTTGCCTTACAAGAAACACACTCTGCTTTGAGAAAAGAGCACTCTTCTGCTCTACTGTGTTTTCCTATGGGGTCCGAACAGTGAGCTTGCTCAGAACAAAAGAACTGTGCTTCCTACACACACGGGCCATATCTAGTTCAACTCTGCCTAGGAAACTGACAAGACGGTAGCTCCTCTTCAGTCCAATACACTGTACTAGCTGGAACAGACGCGAGTCCTATTTGTACTGTGTATAGAAATAGAAGCGCAATAGTGACTCTTCTTATCAGAAAACACCTCTTTCTCGTAGGAACAAAAACTGCATGTGATTCAACTCCATTTAGTACTGGGAAACACAAACGCTAGCTCGCCTTAAAAGGAACACACTCTGCTTTGAGAAAAGAGCACTCTTCTACTTTTCTGTGTTTCCTATGTGGTCCGAACATTGAGCTTGCTCAGAACAAAAGAACTGTGCTTCCTACACACAGGGGCCATATCTAGTTCAACTCTGCTTAGGAAACTGACAAGAACAGTAGCTCCGCTTCAGTCCAATACACTGTACTTGTTAGGAACAGATGCGAGTGCTATTTGCACTGTGTATGGAAATGGGAGCACAATAGTGACTTTCTTACCAGAAAACAACTCTTGCTCGTAGTAACAAAAACTGCATGTGATTCATCTCCATTTAGGACTGGGAAACAAATGCTAGCTCGCCTTACAAGAAACACACTCTGCTTTTGAGAAAAGAGCACTCTTCTACTCTACTGTGTTTCCTATAGGGCCAGAACAGTGAGTTTGCTCAGAACAAAATTACTGTGCTTCCTACAAATACGGCCATATCTAGTTCAATTCTGCTTAGGAAACTGACAAGAACAGTAGCTCCTCTTCAGTCCAATACACTGTACATGCTGGGAACAGACGCCAGTGCTATTTGCCCTGTGTATGACAATGGGAGCCAACAGTGACTCTTTTTACCAGAAAACAACTCTTGCTCGTAGGACAAGAAACTGCATGTGATTCAACTCGATTTAGGACTGGGAAACAAACGCTAGCTCGCCTTACAAGAAACACACACTGCTTTTGAGAAAAGAGCACTCTTCTACTCTACTGTGTTTCCTATGGGGTCCGAACAGTGAGCTTGCTCAGAACAAAAGAACTGTGCTTCCTACACACAGGGGCCATATCTAGTTCAACTCTGCTTAGGAAACTGACAAGAACAGTAGCTCCCCTTCAGTCCAATACACTGTAATTGCTGGGAACAGACGCGAGTGCTATTTCCACTGTGTATGGAAATGGGAGCACAATATTGACTTTCCTTACCAGAAAACGACTCTTGGTCGGAGGACCAAAAACTGCATGTGATTCAACTCCATTTAGGACTGGGATACAATGCTAGCTTGCCTTACAAGAAACACACTCTGCTTTTGAGAAAAGAGAATTCTTCTACTCTACTGTATTTCCTAGGGAGTCTGAACAGTGAGCTTGCTCAGAACAAAAGAACTGTGCTTCTTACACACGCAGGCCATATCTAGTTCATCTCTGCTTAGGAAACTGACAAGAACAGTAGCTCCGCTTCAGTCCAATACACTGTACTTGCTGGGAACAGACGCGAGTGCTATTTGCACTGTGTATGGTAATGGGAGCGCAATAGTGACTTTCCTTACCAGAAAACACCTCTTGCTCGTAGGACCAGAAACTGCATGGGATTCAACTCCATTTCTGACTGGGAAACAAACACTAGCTCGCCTTACAAGAAACACACTCTGCTTTTGCGAAAAGAGCACTCTTCTACTGTACTGTGTTTCTTATAGGGCCAGAAGAGTGAGCTTGCTCAGAACAAAAGAACTGTGCTTCCTACAAATACTGCCATATCTAGTTCAATTCTGCTTAGGAAACTGAAAAGAACAGTAGCTCCTGTTCAGTCCAATACACTGTACGTGGTGGGAACAGACGCCAGTGCTATTTGCCCTGTGTATGACAATGGGAGCGCAATAGTGACTCTTCTTACCAGAAAACAACTCTTGCTCGTCGGACAAGAATCTGCATGTGATTCAACTCTATTTTGGACTGGGAAACAAACGCTAGCTCGCCTAACAAGAAACACACTCTGCTTTTGAGAAAAGAGCACTCTTCTACTCGACTGTGTATCTTATGGGATCCGAACAGTGAGCTTGCTCAGAACAAAAGAACTGGGCTTCCTACACACGGGCCATATCTAGTTCAACTCTGCTTAGGAAACTGACAAGAACAGTAGCTCCGCTTCAGTCCAATACACTGTACTTGCTGGGAACAGATGCGAGTGCTATTTACACTGTTTATGGCAATGGGAGCGCAACAGTGACTTTATTACCAGAAAACAACTCTTGCTCGTAGGACCAAAAACTGCATGGGATTCAACTCCATTTAGGACTGGGAAACAAACGCTAGCTCGCCTTACAAGAAACACACTCTGCTTTTGATAAAAGAGCAGTCTTCTACTCTACAGTATTTCCTATGGGGTCCGAACAGTGAGCTTGCTCAGAACAAAAGAACTGTGCTTCCTACACACACGGGCCATATCTAGTTCAACTCTGCTTAGGAAACTGACAAGAACGGTAGCTCCTCTTCAGTCCAATACACTGTACTAGCTGGGAACAGACGCGAGTGCTATTTGCACTGTGAATGGCAATAGGAGCACAATAGTGACTCTTCTTATCAGAAAACAACTCTTACTCATAGGACAAGAAACTGCATGGGATTCAACTCCATTTCTGACTGGGAAACAAACACTAGCTCGCCTTACAAGAAAGACTCTCTGATTTTGAGAAAAGAGCACTCTTCTACTCTACTGTGTTTCCTATGGGGTCCAAATAGTGAGCTTGCTCAGAACAAAAGAACTGTGCTTCCTACACACAGGGGCCATATCTAGTTCAACTCTGCTTAGGAAACTGACAAGAACAGTAGCTCCCCTTCAGTCCAATACACTGTAATTGCTGGGAACTGATGCGAGTGCTATTTGCACTGTGTATGGAAATGGGAGCACAATAATGACTTTCCTTACCAGAAAACAACTCTTGGTCGTAGGACCAAAAACTGCATGTGATTCAACTCCATTTAGGGAATGGGAAACAAATGCCAGCTCACATTACAAGAAACACACTCTGCTTTGAGAAAAGAGCACTCTTCTACTCTAGTGTGTTTCCTCTTAGGCCAGAACAGTGAATTTGCTCAGAACAAAAGAACTGTGCTTCCTACACACATGGACCATATCTAGTTCAACTCTGCTTAGGAAACTGACAAGAACAGTAGCTCCGCTTCAGTCCAATACACTGTACATGCGGGGAACAGACTCGAGTGCTATTTGCACTGAGTATGGAAATGGGAGCGCAATAGTGACTTTCCTTACCAGAAAAAAACTCTTGCTCGTAGGACCAAAAACAGCATGTGATTCAACTCCGTTTAGGACTGGGAAACAAATGCTAGCTCGCCTTACAAGAAACACACTCTGCTTTTGAGAAAGAGCACTCTTCTACTCTACTGTGTTTCCTATAGGGCCAGAACAGTGAGTTTGCTCAGAACAAAATTACTGTGCTTCCTACAAATACGGCCATATCTAGTTCAATTCTGCTTAGGAAACTGACAAGAACAGTAGCTCCTCTTCAGTCCAATACACTGTACATGCTGGGAACAGACGCCAGTGCTATTTGCCCTGTGTCTGACAATGGGAGTGAAATAGTGACTTTCCTTACCAGAAAACAACTCTTGCTCGTAGGACCAAAAACAGGGTGTGATTCAACTCCATTTAGTACTGGGAAACAAACGCTAGCTTGCCTTACAAGAAACACACTCTGCTTTTGAGAAAAGAGCACTCTTCTGCTCTACTGTGTTTCCTATGGGGTCCGAACAGTGAGCTTGCTCAGAACAAAAGAACTGTGGCTTCCTACACACACGGGCCATATCTAGTTCAACTCTGCCTAGGAAACTGACAAGAACGGTAGCTCCTCTTCGATCCAATACACTGTACTAGCTGGGAACAGACGCGAGTCCTATTTGTACTGTGTATAGAAATAGAAGCGCAATAGTGACTCTTCTTATCAGAAAACACCTCTTTCTCGTAGGAACAAAAACTGCATGTGATTCAACTCCATTTAGTACTGGGAAACAAACGCTAGCTCGCCTTAAAAGGAACACACTCTGCTTTTGAGAAAAGAGCACTCTTCTACTTTTCTGTGTTTCCTATGTGGTTCGAACATTGAGCTTGCTCAGAACAAAAGAACTGTGCTTCCTACACACAGGGGCCATATCTAGTTCAACTCTGCTTAGGAAACTGACAAGAACAGTAGCTCCGCTTCAGTCCAATACACTGTACTTGCTGGGAACAGATGCGAGTGCTATTTGCACTGTGTATGGAAATGGGAGCACAATAGTGACTTTCCTTACCAGAAAACAACTCTTGCTCGTAGTAACAAAAACTGCATGTGATTCAACTCCATTTAGGACTGGGAAACAAATGCTAGCTCGCCTTACAAGAAACACACTCTGCTTTTGAGAAAAGAGCAC
Source organism: Peromyscus eremicus (assembly GCF_949786415.1). Lineage (NCBI taxonomy): Eukaryota > Metazoa > Chordata > Mammalia > Rodentia > Cricetidae > Peromyscus > Peromyscus eremicus. Next base: position 152,313 of record NW_026734602.1, on the reverse strand, counting down.
TCTTCTACTCTACTGTGTTTCCTATAGGGCCAGAACAGTGAGTTTGCTCAGAACAAAATTACTGTGCTTCCTACAAATACGGCCATATCTAGTTCAATTCTGCTTAGGAAACTGACAAGAACAGTAGCTCCTCTTCAGTCCAATACACTGTACAAGCTGGGAACAGACGCCAGTGCTATTTGCCCTGTGTATGACAATGGGAGCGCAACAGTGACTCTTTTTACCAGAAAACAACTCTTGCTCGTAGGACAAGAAACTGCATGTGATTCAACTCGATTTAGGACTGGGAAACAAACGCTAGCACGCCTTACAAGAAACACACACTGCTTTTGAGAAAAGAGCACTCTTCTACTCTACTGTGTTTCCTATGGGGTCCGAACAGTGAGCTTGCTCAGAACAAAAGAACTGTGCTTCCTACACACAAGGGCCATATCTAGTTCAACTCTGCTTAGGAAACTGACAAGAACAGTAGCTCATCTTCAGTCCAATACACTGTACTTGCTGTGAACAGACACGAGTGCTATTTGCACTGTGTATGGCAAAGGGAGCGCAATAATGACTTTCCTTACCAGAAAAAACCTCTTGTTCGTAGGACCAAAAACTGCATGTGATTCAACTCCATTTAGGACTGGGAAACAAACGCTAGCTCGCCTTACAAGAAACACACTCTGCTTTTGAGAAAAGAGCAGTCTTCCATTCGACTGTGGTTCATATGGGGTCAGAACATTGAGCTTGCTCAGAACAAAAGAACTGGGTTACCTACACACATGGGCCATATCTAGTTCAACTCTGCTTAGGAAACTGACAAGAACAGTAGATCCCCTTCAGTCCAATACACTGTACTTGCTTTTAACAGATGCGAGTGCTATTTGCACTGTATATGGAAATGAGAGCGCAATAGTGACTTTCCTTACCAGAAAACAACTCTTGCTCATAGGACCAAAAACTGCATGTGATTCAACTCCATTTAGGACTGGGAAACAAACGCTAGCTCGCCTTACAAGAAACACACTCTGCTTTTGAGAAAAGAGCACTCTTCTACTCTACTGTGTTTCCTATAGGGCCAAAACAGTGAGCTTGCTCAGAACAAAAGAACTGTGCTTCCTACAAATACGGCCATATCTAGTTCAATTCTGCTTAGGAAACTGACAAGAACAGTAGATCCTCTTCAGTCCAATACACTGTACATGCTGGGAACAGACGCCAGTGCTATTTGCCCTGTGTCTGACAATGGGAGTGAAATAGTGACTTTCCTTACCAGAAAACAACTCTTGCTGGTAGGACCAAAAACATGGTGTGATTCAACTCCATTTAGTACTGGGAAACAAACGCTAGCTTGCCTTACAAGAAACACACTCTGCTTTTGAGAAAAGAGCACTCTTCTGCTCTACTGTGTTTCCTATGGGGTCCGAACAGTGAGCTTGCTCAGAACAAAAGAACTGTGCTTCCTACACACACGGGCCTTATCTAGTTCAACTCTGCCTAGGAAACTGACAAGAACGGTAGCTCCTCTTCAGTCCAATACACTGTACTAGCTGGGAACAGACGCGAGTCCTATTTGTACTGTGTATAGAAATAGAAGCGCAATAGTGACTCTTCTTATCAGAAAACACCTCTTTCTCGTAGGAACAAAAACTGCATGGGATTCAACTCCATTTCTGACTGGGGAACAAACACTAGCTCGCCTTAAAAGGAACACACTCTGCTTTTGAGAAAAGAGCACTCTTCTACTCTTCTGTGTTTCCTATGTGGTCCGAACATTGAGCTTGCTCAGAACAAAAGAGCTGTGCTTCCTACACACAGGGGCCATATCTAGTTCAACTCTGCTTAGGAAACTGACAAGAACAGTAGCTCTGCTTCAGTCCAATACACTGTACTTGCTGGAAACAGATGCGAGTGCTATTTGCACTGTGTATGGAAATGGGAGCGCAATAGTGACTTTCCTTACCAGAAAACAACTCTTGCTCGTAGTAACAAAAACTGCATGTGATTCAACTCCATTTAGGACTGGGAAACAAATGCTAGCTCTCCTTACAAGAAACACACTCTGCTTTTGAGAAAAGAGCACTCTTCTACTATACTGTGTTTCCTATAGGGCCAGAACAGTGAGTTTGCTCAGAACAAAATTACTGTGCTTCCTACAAATACGGCCATATCTAGTTCAATTCTACTTAGGAAACTGACAAGAACAGTAGATCCTCTTCAGTCCAATACACTGTACATGCTGGGAACAGACTCCAGTGCTATTTGCCCTGTGTATGACAATGGGAGCGCAACAGTGACTCTTTTTACCAGAAAACAACTCTTGCTCGTAGGACAAGAAACTGCATGTGATTCAACTCCATGTAGGACTGGGAAACAAACGCTAGCTCGCCTTACAAGAAACACACTCTGCTTTTGAGAAAAGAGCACTCTTCTACTTTACTGTGTTTCCTATGGGGTCCGAAAGTGAGGTTGCTCAGAACAAAAATACTGTGCTTCCTACACACATGGGCCATATCTAGTTCAACTCTGCTTAGGAAACTGACAAGAACAGTAGCTCCTCTTCAGTCCAATACACTGTACTTGCTGGGAACAGACGCGAGTGCTATTTGCACTGTGTATGGCAAAGGGAGCGCAATAGTGACTTTCCTTACCAGAAAACAACTCTTGCTCGTAGGACCAAAAACTGCATGTGATTCAACTCCATTTAGGACTGGGAAACAAACGCTAGCTCGCCTTACAAGAAACACACTCTGCTTTTGAGAAAAGAGCAGTCTTCTATTCTACTGTGGTTCATATGGGGTCCGAACATTGAGCTTACTCAGAACAAATGAACTGTGCTTCCTACACACACGGGACATATCTAGTTCAACTCTGCTTAAAAAACTGACAAGAACAGTAGCTCCTCTTCAGTCCAATACACTGTACTGGCTGGGAACAGATGCAAGTGCTATTTGCACTGTGTATGGCAATGCGAGCGCAATAGTGACTTTGCTTACGAGTAAACAACTCTTGCTCGTAGGTCCAAAAACTGCATGAGATTCAACTCCATTTAGGACTGGGAAACAAACGCTAGCTCGCCTTACAAGAAACACACTCTGCATTTGAGAAAAGAGCAGTCTTCTATTTCACTGTGGTTCATATGGTGTCCGAACAGTGAGCTTGCTCAGAACAAAAGAACTGTGATTCATACAAATACGGCCATATCTAGTTCAATTCTGCTTAGGAAACTGACAAGAACAGTAGCTCCTCTTCAGTCCAATACACTGTACATGCTGGGAACAGATGCCAGTGCTATTTGCCCTGTGTATGACAATGTGAGCACAATAGTGACTCTTCATACCAGAAAACAACTCTTGCTCGTAGCACAATAAACTGCATGTGTTTCAACTCCATTTAGGACTGGGAAACAAACGCTAGCTCGCCTTACAAGAAACACACTCTGCTTTTGAGAAAAGAGCACTCTTCTACTCGACTGTTTTTCCTATTGTGTCCGAACAGTGAGATTGCTCAGAAAAAAAGAACTGTGCTTTCTACACACAGGGGCCATATCTATTCAACTCTGCTTAGGAAACTGACAAGAACAGTAGCTCCGCTTCAGTCCAATACACTCTACTTGCTGGGAACAGATGCGAGTGCTATTTGCACTGTGTATGGAAATGGGAGCGCAATAGTGACTTTCCTTACCAGAAAACAACTCTTGCTCATAGGACCAAAAACTGCATGTGATTCAACTCCATTTAGGACTGGGAAACAAACGCTAGCTCGCCTTACAAGTAACACACTCTGCTTTTGAGAAAAGAGCACTCTTCTACTCTACTGTGTTTCCTATAGGGCCAAAACAGTGAGCTTGCTCAGAACAAAAGAACTGTGCTTCCTACAAATACGGCCATATCTAGTTCAATTCTGCTTAGGAAACTGACAAGAACAGTAGATCCTCTTCAGTCCAAAACACTGTACATGCTGGGAACAGACTCCAGTGCTATTTGCCCTGTGTCTGACAATGGGAGTGAAATAGTGACTTTCCTTACCAGAAAACAACTCTTGCTCGTAGGACCAAAAACAGGGTGTGATTCAACTCCATTTAGTACTGGGAAACAAACGCTAGCTTGCCTTACAAGAAACACACTCTGCTTTTGAGAAAAGAGCACTCTTCTGCTCTACTGTGTTTCCTATGGGGTCCGAACAGTGAGCTTGCTCAGAACAAAAGAACTGTGCTTCCTACACACACGGGCCATATCTAGTTCAACTCTGCTTAGGAAACTGACAAGAACGGTAGCTCCTCTTCAGTCCAATACACTGTACTAGCTGGGAACAGACGCGAGTCCTATTTGTACTGTGTATAGAAATAGGAGCGCAATAGTGACTCTTCTTATCAGAAAACACCTCTTTCTCGTAGGAACAAAAACTGCATGGGATTCAACTCCATTTCTGACTGGGGAACAAACACTAGCTCGCCTTAAAAGGAACACACTCTGCTTTCGAGAAAAGAGCACTCTTCTACTCTTCTGTGTTTCCTATGTGGTCCGAACATTGAGCTTGCTCAGAACAAAAGAACTGTGCTTCCTACACACAGGGGCCATATCTAGTTCAACTCTTCTTAGGAAACTGACAAGAACAGTAGCTCCGCTTCAGTCCAATACACTGTACTTGCTGGGAACAGATGCGAGTGCTATTTGCACTGTGTATGGAAATGGGAGCACAATAGTGACTTTCCTTACCAGAAAACAACTCTTGCTCGTAGTAACAAAAACTGCATGTGATTCAACTCCATTTAGGACTGGGAAACAAACGCTAGCTCTCCTTACAAGAAACACACTCTGCTTTTGAGAAAAGAGCACTCTTCTACTATACTGTGTTTCCTATAGGGCCAGAACAGTGAGTTTGCTCAGAACAAAATTACTGTGCTTCCTACAAATAAGGCCATATCTAGTTCAATTCTACTTAGGAAACTGACAAGAACAGCAGATCCTCTTCAGTCCAATACACTGTACATGCTGGGAACAGACTCCAGTGCTATTTGCCCTGTGTATGACAATGGGAGCGCAACAGTGACTCTTTTTACCAGAAAACAACTCTTGCTCGTAGGACAAGAAACTGCATGTGATTCAACTCCATTTAGGACTGGGAAACAAATGCTAGCTCGCCTTACAAGAAACACACTCTGCTTTTGAGAAAAGAGCACTCTTCTACTTTACTGTGTTTCCTATGGGGTCCGAACAGTGAGGTTGCTCAGAACAAAAGTACTGTGCTTCCTACACACATGGGCCATATCTAGTTCAACTCTGCTTAGGGAACTGACAAGAACAGTAGCTCCGCTTCAGTCCAATACACTATAATTGCTGGGAACAGATGCGAGTGCTATTTGCACTGTTATGGAAATGGGAGCACAATAATGACTTTCCTTACCAGAAAACAAATCTTGGTCGTAGGACCAAAAACTGCATGTGATTCAACTCCATTTAGGACTGGGAAACAAACACTAGCTCGCCTTACAAGAAACACACTCTGCTTTTGAGAAAAGAGCAGTCTTCTATTCTACTGTGGTTCATATGGGGTCCGAACATTGAGCTTACTCAGAACAAATGAACTGTGCTTCCTACACACACGGGACATATCTAGTTCAACTCTGCTTAGGAAACTGACAAGAACAGTAGCTCCTCTTCAGTCCAATACACTGTACTGGCTGGGAACAGATGCAAGTGCTATTTGCACTGTGTATGGCAATGGGAGCACAATAGTGACTTTGATTACCAGTAAACAACTCTTGCTCGTAGGTCCAAAAACTGCATGAGATTCAACTCCATTTAGGACTGGGAAACAAATGCTAGCTCGCCTTACAAGAAACACACTCTGCTTTTGAGAAAAGAGCAGTCTTCTATTTCACTGTGGTTCATATGGTGTCCGAACAGTGAGCTTGCTCAGAACAAAAGAACTGTGCTTCATACAAATACAGCCATATCTAGTTCAATTCTGCTTCGGAAACTGAAAAGAACAGTAGATCCTCTTCAGTCCAATACACTGTACATGCTGGTAACAGACGCCAGTGCTATTTGCCCTGTGTATGACAATGGGAGCACAATAGTGACTCTTCATACCAGAAAACAACTCTTGCTCGTAGCACAATAAACTGCATGTGTTTCAACTCCATTTAGGCCTGGGAAACAAACGCTAGCTCGCCTTACAAGAAACACACTCTGCTTTTGAGAAAAGAGCACTCTTCTACTCGACTGTTTTTTCTATGGTGTCCGAACAGTGAGCTTGCTCAGAAAAAAAGAACTGTGCTTTCTACACACAGGGGCCATATCTATTCAACTCTGCTTAGGAAACTGACAAGAACAGTAGCTCCGCTTCAGTCCAATACACTGTACTAGCTGGGAACAGATGCGAGTGCTATTTGCACTGTGTATGGAAATGGGAGCACAATAATGACTTTCCTTACCAGAAAACAACTCTTGGTCGTAGGACCAAAAACTGCATGTGATTCAACTCCATTTAGGACTGGGAAACAAATGCCAGCTCACATTACAAGAAACACACTCTGCTTTTGAGAAAAGAGCACTCTTCTACTCTAGTGTGTTTCCTATTGGGCCAGAACAGTGAGCTTGCTCAGAACAAAAGAACTGTGCTTCCTACACACATGGACCATATCTAGTTCAACTCTGCTTAGGAAACTGACAAGAACAGTAGTTCCGCTTCAGTCCAATACACTGTACATGCGGGGAACAGACTCGAGTGCTATTTGCACTGAGTATGGAAATGGGAGCTCAATAGTGACTTTCCTTACCAGAAAAAAACTCTTGCTCGTAGGACCAAAAACAGCATGTGATTCAACTCCATTTAGGACTGGGAAACAAATGCTAGCTCGCCTTACAAGGAACACACTCTGCTTTTGAGAAAAGAGCACTCTTCTACTCTACTGTGTTTCCTATAGGGCCAGAACAGTGAGTTTGCTCAGAACAAAATTACTGTGCTTCCTACAAATACGGCCATATCTAGTTCAATTCTGCTTAGGAAACTGACAAGAACAGTAGCTCCTCTTCAGTCCAATACACTGTACATGCTGGGAACAGAGGCCTGTGCTATTTGCCCTGTGTATGACAATGGGAGCGCAACAGTGACCATTTTTACCAGAAAACAACTCTTGCTCTTAGGACAAGAAACTGCATGTGATTCAACTCCATTTAGGACTGGGAAACAAACGCTAGCTCGCCTTACAAGAAACACACTCTGCTTTTGAGAAAAGAGCACTCTTCTACTCTACTGTGTTTCCTATGGGGTCCGAACAGTGAGCTTGCTCAGAACAAAAGAACTGTGCTTCCTACACACATGGGCCATATCTAGTTCAACTCTGCTTAGGAAACTGACAAGAACAGTAGCTCATCTTCAGTCCAATACACTGTACGTGCTGTGAACAGACACGAGTGCTATTTGCACTGTGTATGGCAAAGGGAGCACAATAATGACTTTCCTTACCAGAAAAAACCTCTTGTTCGTAGGACCAAAAACTGCATGTGATTCAACTCCATTTAGGACTGGGAAACAAACGCTAGCTCGCCTTACAAGAAACACACTCTGCTTTTGAGAAAAGAGCAGACTTCTTTTCTATTGTGGTTCATATGGGGTCCGAACATTGAGCTTGCTCAGAACAAAAGAACTGGGCTTCCTACACACATGGGCCATATCTAGTTCAACTCTGCTTAGGAAACTGACAAGAACAGTAGATCCCCTTCAGTCCAATACACTGTACTTGCTGGGAACAGATGCGAGTGCTATTTGCACTGTATATCGAAATGAGAGCGCAATAGTGACTTTCCTTACCAGAAAACAACTCTTGCTCATAGGACCAAAAACTGCATGTGATTCAACTCCATTTAGGACTGGGAAACAAACGCTAGCTCGCCTTACAAGAAACAAACTCTGCTTTTGAGAAAAGAGCACTCTTCTACTCTACTGTGTTTCCTATATGGCCAAAACAGTGAGCTTGCTCAGAACAAAAGAACTGTGCTTCCTACACACAAGGCCATATCTAGTTCAATTCTGCTTAGGAAACTGACAAGAACAGTAGATCCTCTTCAGTCCAAAACACTGTACATGCTGGGAACAGACGCCAGTGCTATTTGCCCTGTGTCTGACAATGGGAGTGAAATAGTGACTTTCCTTACCAGAAAACAACTCTTGCTCGTAGGACCAAAAACAGGGTGTGATTCAACTCCATTTAGTACTGGGAAACAAACGCTAGCTTGCCTTACAAGAAACACACTCTGCTTTTGAGAAAAGAGCACTCTTCTGCTCTACTGTGTTTCCTATGGGGTCCGAACAGTGAGCTTGCTCAGAACAAAAGAACTGTGCTTCCTACACACACGGGCCATATCTAGTTCAACTCTGCTTAGGAAACTGACAAGAACGGTAGCTCCTCTTCAGTCCAATACACTGTACTAGCTGGGAACAGACGCGAGTCCTATTTGTACTGTGTATAGAAATAGGAGCGCAATAGTGACTCTTCTTATCAGAAAACACCTCTTTCTCGTAGGAACAAAAACTGCATGGAATTCAACTCCATTTCTGACTGGGGAACAAACACTAGCTCGCCTTAAAAGGAACACACTCTGCTTTTGAGAAAAGAGTACTCTTCTACTCTTCTGTGTTTCCTATGTGGTCCGAACATTGAGCTTGCTCAGAACAAAAGAACTGTGCTTCCTACACACAGGGGCCATATCTAGTTCAACTCTTCTTAGGAAACTGACAAGAACAGTATCTCCGCTTCAGTCCAATACACTGTACTTGCTGGGAACAGATGCGAGTGCTATTTGCACAGTGTATGGAAATGGGAGCACAATAGTGACTTTCCTTACCAGAAAACAACTCTTGCTCGTAGTAACAAAAACTGCATGTGATTCAACTCCATTTAGGACTGGGAAACAAACGCTAGCTCTCCTTACAAGAAACACACTCTGCTTTTGAGAAAAGAGCACTCTTCTACTATACTGTGTTTCCTATAGGGCCAGAACAGTGAGTTTGCTCAGAACAAAATTACTGTGCTTCCTACAAATACGGCCATATCTAGTTCAATTCTACTTAGGAAACTGACAAGAACAGTAGATCCTCTTCAGTCCAATACACTGTACATGCTGGGAACAGACTCCAGTGCTATTTGCCCTGTGTATGACAATGGGAGCGCAACAGTGATTCTTTTTACCAGAAAACAACTCTTGCTCGTAGGACAAGAAACTGCATGTGATTCAACTCCATTTAGGACTGGGAAACAAATGCTAGCTCGCCTTACAAGAAACACACTCTGCTTTTGAGAAAAGAGCACTCTTCTACTTTACTGTGTTTCCTATGGGGTCCGAAAAGTGAGGTTGCTCAGAACAAAAGTACTGTGCTTCCTACACACATGGGCCATATCTAGTTCAACTCTGCTTAGGAAACTGACAAGAACAGTAGCTCCTCTTCAGTCCAATACACTGTAATGGCTGGGAACAGACGCAAGTGCTATTTGCACTGTGTATGGCAATGCGAGCGCAATAGTGACTTTGCTTACGAGTAAACAACTCTTGCTCGTAGGTCCAAAAACTGCATGAGATTCAACTCCATTTAGGACTGGGAAACAAACGCTAGCTTGCCTTACAAGAAACACACTCTGCATTTGAGAAAAGAGCAGTCTTCTATTTCACTGTGGTTCATATGGTGTCCGAACAGTGAGCTTGCTCAGAACAAAAGAACTGTGCTTCATACAAATACAGCCATATCTAGTTCAATTCTGCTTCGGAAACTGAAAAGAACAGTAGATCCTCTTCAGTCCAATACACTGTACATGCTGGTAACAGACGCCAGTGCTATTTGCCCTGTGTATGACAATGGGAGCACAATAGTGACTCTTCATACCAGAAAACAACTCTTGCTCGTAGCACAATAAACTGCATGTGTTTCAACTCCATTTAGGCCTGGGAAACAAACGCTAGCTCGCCTTACAAGAAACACACTCTGCTTTTGAGAAAAGAGCACTCTTCTACTCGACTGTTTTTTCTATGGTGTCCGAACAGTGAGCTTGCTCAGAAAAAAAGAACTGTGCTTTCTACACACAGGGGCCATATCTATTCAACTCTGCTTAGGAAACTGACAAGAACAGTAGCTCCGCTTCAGTCCAATACACTGTACTAGCTGGGAACAGATGCGAGTGCTATTTGCACTGTGTATGGAAATGGGAGCACAATAATGACTTTCCTTACCAGAAAACAACTCTTGGTCGTAGGACCAAAAACTGCATGTGATTCAACTCCATTTAGGACTGGGAAACAAATGCCAGCTCACATTACAAGAAACACACTCTGCTTTTGAGAAAAGAGCACTCTTCTACTCTAGTGTGTTTCCTATTGGGCCAGAACAGTGAGCTTGCTCAGAACAAAAGAACTGTGCTTCCTACACACATGGACCATATCTAGTTCAACTCTGCTTAGGAAACTGACAAGAACAGTAGTTCCGCTTCAGTCCAATACACTGTACATGCGGGGAACAGACTCGAGTGCTATTTGCACTGAGTATGGAAATGGGAGCGCAATAGTGACTTTCCTTACCAGAAAAAAACTCTTGCTCGTAGGACCAAAAACAGCATGTGATTCAACTCCGTTTAGGACTGGGAAACAAATGCTAGCTCGCCTTACAAGAAACACACTCTGCTTTTGAGAAAAGAGCACTCTTCTACTCTACTGTGTTTCCTATAGGGCCAGAACAGTGAGTTTGCTCAGAACAAAATTACTGTGCTTCCTACAAATACGGCCATATCTAGTTCAATTCTGCTTAGGAAACTGACAAGAACAGTAGCTCCTCTTCAGTCCAATACACTGTACATGCTGGGAACAGAGGCCTGTGCTATTTGCCCTGTGTATGACAATGGGAGCGCAACAGTGACCATTTTTACCAGAAAACAACTCTTGCTCTTAGGACAAGAAACTGCATGTGATTCAACTCCATTTAGTACTGGGAAACAAACGCTAGCTCGCCTTACAAGAAACACACTCTGCTTTTGAGAAAAGAGCACTCTTCTACTCTACTGTGTTTCCTATGGGGTCCGAACAGTGAGCTTGCTCAGAACAAAAGAACTGTGCTTCCTACACACATGGGCCATATCTAGTTCAACTCTGCTTAGGAAACTGACAAGAACAGTAGCTCATCTTCAGTCCAATACACTGTACGTGCTGTGAACAGACACGAGTGCTATTTGCACTGTGTATGGCAAAGGGAGCACAATAATGACTTTCCTTACCAGAAAAAACCTCTTGTTCGTAGGACCAAAAACTGCATGTGATTCAACTCCATTTAGGACTGGGAAACAAACGCTAGCTCGCCTTACAAGAAACACACTCTGCTTTTGAGAAAAGAGCAGACTTCTTTTCTATTGTGGTTCATATGGGGTCCGAACATTGAGCTTGCTCAGAACAAAAGAACTGGGCTTCCTACACACATGGGCCATATCTAGTTCAACTCTGCTTAGGAAACTGACAAGAACAGTAGATCCCCTTCAGTCCAATACACTGTACTTGCTGGGAACAGATGCGAGTGCTATTTGCACTGTATATCGAAATGAGAGCGCAATAGTGACTTTCCTTACCAGAAAACAACTCTTGCTCATAGGACCAAAAACTGCATGTGATTCAACTCCATTTAGGACTGGGAAACAAACGCTAGCTTGCCTTACAAGAAACAAACTCTGCTTTTGAGAAAAGAGCACTCTTCTACTCTACTGTGTTTCCTATATGGCCAAAACAGTGAGCTTGCTCAGAACAAAAGAACTGTGCTTCCTACACACAAGGCCATATCTAGTTCAATTCTGCTTAGGAAACTGACAAGAACAGTAGATCCTCTTCAGTCCAAAACACTGTACATGCTGGGAACAGACGCCAGTGCTATTTGCCCTGTGTCTGACAATGGGAGTGAAATAGTGACTTTCCTTACCAGAAAACAACTCTTGCTCGTAGGACCAAAAACAGGGTGTGATTCAACTCCATTTAGTACTGGGAAACAAACGCTAGCTTGCCTTACAAGAAACACACTCTGCTTTTGAGAAAAGAGCACTCTTCTGCTCTACTGTGTTTACTATGGGGTCCGAACAGTGAGCTTGCTCAGAACAAAAGAACTGTGCTTCCTACACACACGGGCCATATCTAGTTCAACTCTGCTTAGGAAACTGACAAGAACGGTAGCTCCTCTTCAGTCCAATACACTGTACTAGCTGGGAACAGACGCGAGTCCTATTTGTACTGTGTATAGAAATAGGAGCGCAATAGTGACTCTTCTTATCAGAAAACACCTCTTTCTCGTAGGAACAAAAACTGCATGGGATTCAACTCCATTTCTGACTGGGGAACAAACACTAGCTCGCCTTAAAAGGAACACACTCTGCTTTTGAGAAAAGAGTACTCTTCTACTCTTCTGTGTTTCCTATGTGGTCCGAACATTGAGCTTGCTCAGAACAAAAGAACTGTGCTTCCTACACACAGGGGCCATATCTAGTTCAACTCTTCTTAGGAAACTGACAAGAACAGTATCTCCGCTTCAGTCCAATACACTGTACTTGCTGGGAACAGATGCGAGTGCTATTTGCACAGTGTATGGAAATGGGAGCACAATAGTGACTTTCCTTACCAGAAAACAACTCTTGCTCGTAGTAACAAAAACTGCATGTGATTCAACTCCATTTAGGACTGGGAAACAAACGCTAGCTCTCCTTACAAGAAACACACTCTGCTTTTGAGAAAAGAGCACTCTTCTACTATACTGTGTTTCCTATAGGGCCAGAACAGTGAGTTTGCTCAGAACAAAATTACTGTGCTTCCTACAAATACGGCCATATCTAGTTCAATTCTACTTAGGAAACTGACAAGAACAGTAGATCCTCTTCAGTCCAATACACTGTACATGCTGGGAACAGACTCCAGTGCTATTTGCCCTGTGTATGACAATGGGAGCGCAACAGTGATTCTTTTTACCAGAAAACAACTCTTGCTCGTAGGACAAGAAACTGCATGTGATTCAACTCCATTTAGGACTGGGAAACAAATGCTAGCTCGCCTTACAAGAAACACACTCTGCTTTTGAGAAAAGAGCACTCTTCTACTTTACTGTGTTTCCTATGGGGTCCGAACAGTGAGCTTGCTCAGAACAAAAGAACTGTGCTTCCTACACACACGGGCCATATCTAGTTCAACTCTGCTTAGGAAACTGACAAGAACAGTAGCTCATCTTCAGTCCAATACACTGTACGTGCTGTGAACAGACACGAGTGCTATTTGCACTGTGTATGGCAAAGGGAGCACAATAATGACTTTCCTTACCAGAAAAAACTTCTTGTTCGTAGGACCAAAAACTGCATGTGATTCAACTCCATTTAGGACTGGGAAACAAACGCTAGCTCGCCTTACAAGAAACACACTCTGCTTTTGAGAAAAGAGCAGACTTCTATTCTATTGTGGTTCATATGGTGTCCGAACAGTGAGCTTGCTCAGAAAAAAAGAACTGTGCTTTCTACACACAGGGGCCATACCTATTCAACTCTGCTTAGGAAACTGACAAGAATGGTAGCTCCTCTTCAGTCCAATACACTGTACTAGCTGGGAACAGACGCGAGTCCTATTTGTACTGTGTATAGAAATAGGAGCGCAATAGTGACTCTTCTTATCAGAAAACACCTCTCCCTCGTAGGAACAAAAACTGCATGGGATTCAACTCCATTTCTGACTGGGGAACAAACACAAGCTCGCCTTACAAGAAACACACTCTGCTTTTGAGAAAAGAGCACTCTTCTACTCTTCTGTGTTTCCTATGTGGTCCGAACAGTGAACTTGCTCAGAACAAAAGAACTGTGCTTCCTACACACAGGGGCCATATCTAGTTCAACTCTGCTTAGGAAACTGACAAGAACAGTAGCTCCTCTTCAGTCCAATACACTGTACTTGCTGGGAACAGACGCGAGTGCTATTTGCACTGTGTATAGCAAAGGGAGCGCAATAGTGACTTTCCTTACCAGAAAACAACTCTTGCTCGTAGGACCAAAAACTGCATGTGATTCAACTCCATTTAGGACTGGGAAACAAACACTAGCTCGCCTTACAAGAAACACACTCTGCTTTTGAGAAAAGAGCAGTCTTCTATTCTACTGTGGTTCATATGGGGTCCGAACATTGAGCTTACTCAGAACAAATGAACTGTGCTTCCTACACACACGGGACATATCTAGTTCAACTCTGCTTAGGAAACTGACAAGAACAGTAGCTCCTCTTCAGTCCAATACACTGTACTGGCTGGGAACAGACGCAAGTGCTATTTGCACTGTGTATGGCAATGCGAGCACAATAGTGACTTTGCTTACGAGTAAACAACTCTTGCTCGTAGGTCCAAAAACTGCATGAGATTCAACTCCATTTAGGACTGGGAAACAAACGCTAGCTCGCCTTACAAGAAACACACTCTGCATTTGAGAAAAGAGCAGTCTTCTATTTCACTGTGGTTCATATGGTGTCCGAACAGTGAGCTTGCTCAGAACAAAAGAACTGTGCTTCATACAAATACGGCCATATCTAGTTCAATTCTGCTTAGGAAACTGACAAGAACAGTAGCTCCTCTTCAGTCCAATACACTGTACATGCTGGGAACAGATGCCAGTGCTATTTGCCCTGTGTATGACAATGGGAGCACAATAGTGACTCTTCATACCAGAAAACAACTCTTGCTCGTAGCACAATAAACTGCATGTGTTTCAACTCCATTTAGGACTGGGAAACAAACGCTAGCTCGCCTTACAGGAAACACACTCTGCTTTTGAGAAAAGAGCAGTCTTCTACTCGACTGTTTTTCCTATTGTGTCCGAACAGTGAGATTGCTCAGAAAAAAAGAACTGTGCTTTCTACACACAGGGGCCATATCTATTCAACTCTGCTTAGGAAACTGACAAGAACAGTAGCTCCGCTTCAGTCCAATACACTCTACTTGCTGGGAACAGATGCGAGTGCTATTTGCACTGTGTATGGAAATGGGAGCACAATAGTGACTTTCCTTACCAGAAAACAACTCTTGCTCATAGGACCAAAAACTGCATGTGATTCAACTCCATTTAGGACTGGGAAACAAACGCTAGCTCGCCTTACAAGTAACACACTCTGCTTTTGAGAAAAGAGCACTCTTCTACTCTACTGTGTTTCCTATAGGGCCAAAACAGTGAGCTTGCTCAGAACAAAAGAACTGTGCTTCCTACAAATACGGCCATATCTAGTTCAATTCTGCTTAGGAAACTGACAAGAACAGTAGATCCTCTTCAGTCCAAAACACTGTACATGCTGGGAACAGACGCCAGTGCTATTTGCCCTGTGTCTGACAATGGGAGTGAAATAGTGACTTTCCTTACCAGAAAACAACTCTTGCTCGTAGGACCAAAAACAGGGTGTGATTCAACTCCATTTAGTACTGGGAAACAAACGCTAGCTTGCCTTACAAGAAACACACTCTGCTTTTGAGAAAAGAGCACTCTTCTGCTCTACTGTGTTTCCTATGGGGTCCGAACAGTGAGCTTGCTCAGAACAAAAGAACTGTGCTTCCTACACACACGGGCCATATCTAGTTCAACTCTGCTTAGGAAACTGACAAGAACGGTAGCTCCTCTTCAGTCCAATACACTGTACTAGCTGGGAACAGACGCGAGTCCTATTTGTACTGTGTATAGAAATAGGAGCGCAATAGTGACTCTTCTTATCAGAAAACACCTCTTTCTCATAGGAACAAAAACTGCATGGGATTCAACTCCATTTCTGACTGGGGAACAAACACTAGCTCGCCTTAAAAGGAACACACTCTGCTTTCGAGAAAAGAGCACTCTTCTACTCTTCTGTGTTTCCTATGTGGTCCGAACATTGAGCTTGCTCAGAACAAAAGAAGTGTGCTTCCTACACACAGGGGCCATATCTAGTTCAACTCTTCTTAGGAAACTGACAAGAACAGTAGCTCCGCTTCAGTCCAATACACTGTACTTGCTGGGAACAGATGCGAGTGCTATTTGCACTGTGTATGGAAATGGGAGCGCAATAGTGACTTTCCTTACCAGAAAACAACTCTTGCTCGTAGTAACAAAAACTGCATGTGATTCAACTCCATTTAGGACTGGGAAACAAACGCTAGCTCTCCTTACAAGAAACACACTCTGCTTTTGAGAAAAGAGCACTCTTCTACTATACTGTGTTTCCTATAGGGCCAGAACAGTGAGTTTGCTCAGAACAAAATTACTGTGCTTCCTACAAATACGGCCATATCTAGTTCAATTCTACTTAGGAAACTGACAAGAACAGTAGATCCTCTTCAGTCCAATACACTGTACATGCTGGGAACAGACTCCAGTGCTATTTGCCCTGTGTATGACAATGGGAGCGCAACAGTGACTCTTTTTACCAGAAAACAACTCTTGCTCGTAGGACAAGAAACTGCATGTGATTCAACTCCATTTAGGACTGGGAAACAAATGCTAGCTCGCCTTACAAGAAACACACTCTGCTTTTGAGAAAAGAGCACTCTTCTACTTTACTGTGTTTCCTATGGGGTCCGAACAGTGAGGTTGCTCAGAACAAAAGTACTGTGCTTCCTACACACATGGGCCATATCTAGTTCAACTCTGCTTAGGGAACTGACAAGAACAGTAGCTCCGCTTCAGTCCAATACACTATAATTGCTGGGAACAGATGCGAGTGCTATTTGCACTGTTATGGAAATGGGAGCACAATAATGACTTTCCTTACCAGAAAACAAATCTTGGTCGTAGGACCAAAAACTGCATGTGATTCAACTCCATTTAGGACTGGGAAACAAACACTAGCTCGCCTTACAAGAAACACACTCTGCTTTTGAGAAAAGAGCAGTCTTCTATTCTATTGTGGTTCATATGGGGTCCGAACATTGAGCTTACTCAGAACAAATGAACTGTGCTTCCTACACACACGGGACATATCTAGTTCAACTCTGCTTAGGAAACTGACAAGAACAGTAGCTCCTCTTCAGTCCAATACACTGTACTGGCTGGGAACAGATGCAAGTGCTATTTGCACTGTGTATGGCAATGCGAGCACAATAGTGACTTTGCTTACCAGTAAACAACTCTTGCTCGTAGGTCCAAAAACTGCATGAGATTCAACTCCATTTAGGACTGGGAAACAAATGCTAGCTCGCCTTACAAGAAACACACTCTGCTTTTGAGAAAAGAGCAGTCTTCTATTTCACTGTGGTTCATATGGTGTCCGAACAGTGAGCTTGCTCAGAACAAAAGAACTGTGCTTCATACAAATACAGCCATATCTAGTTCAATTCTGCTTCGGAAACTGAAAAGAACAGTAGATCCTCTTCAGTCCAATACACTGTACATGCTGGTAACAGACGCCAGTGCTATTTGCCCTGTGTATGACAATGGGAGCACAATAGTGACTCTTCATACCAGAAAACAACTCTTGCTCGTAGCACAATAAACTGCATGTGTTTCAACTCCATTTAGGCCTGGGAAACAAACGCTAGCTCGCCTTACAAGAAACACACTCTGCTTTTGAGAAAAGAGCACTCTTCTACTCGACTGTTTTTTCTATGGTGTCCGAACAGTGAGCTTGCTCAGAAAAAAAGAACTGTGCTTTCTACACACAGGGGCCATATCTATTCAACTCTGCTTAGGAAACTGACAAGAACAGTAGCTCCGCTTCAGTCCAATACACTGTACTAGCTGGGAACAGATGCGAGTGCTATTTGCACTGTGTATGGAAATGGGAGCACAATAATGACTTTCCTTACCAGAAAACAACTCTTGGTCGTAGGACCAAAAACTGCATGTGATTCAACTCCATTTAGGACTGGGAAACAAATGCCAGCTCACATTACAAGAAACACACTCTGCTTTTGAGAAAAGAGCACTCTTCTACTCTAGTGTGTTTCCTATTGGGCCAGAACAGTGAGCTTGCTCAGAACAAAAGAACTGTGCTTCCTACACACATGGACCATATCTAGTTCAACTCTGCTTAGGAAACTGACAAGAACAGTAGTTCCGCTTCAGTCCAATACACTGTACATGCGGGGAACAGACTCGAGTGCTATTTGCACTGAGTATGGAAATGGGAGCGCAATAGTGACTTTCCTTACCAGAAAAAAACTCTTGCTCCTAGGACCAAAAACAGCATGTGATTCAACTCCGTTTAGGACTGGGAAACAAATGCTAGCTCGCCTTACAAGAAACACACTCTGCTTTTGAGAAAAGAGCACTCTTCTACTCTACTGTGTTTCCTATAGGGCCAGAACAGTGAGTTTGCTCAGAACAAAATTACTGTGCTTCCTACAAATACGGCCATATCTAGTTCAATTCTGCTTAGGAAACTGACAAGAACAGTAGCTCCTCTTCAGTCCAATACACTGTACATGCTGGGAACAGAGGCCTGTGCTATTTGCCCTGTGTATGACAATGGGAGTGCAACAGTGACCATTTTTACCAGAAAACAACTCTTGCTCTTAGGACAAGAAACTGCATGTGATTCAACTCCATTTAGGACTGGGAAACAAACGCTAGCTCGCCTTACAAGAAACACACTCTGCTTTTGAGAAAAGAGCACTCTTCTACTCTACTGTGGTTCATATGGGGTCCGAACAGTGAGCTTGCTCAGAACAAAAGAACTGTGCTTCCTACACACATGGGCCATATCTAGTTCAACTCTGCTTAGGAAACTGACAAGAACAGTAGCTCATCTTCAGTCCAATACACTGTACGTGCTGTGAACAGACACGAGTGCTATTTGCACTGTGTATGGCAAAGGGAGCACAATAATGACTTTCCTTACCAGAAAAAACCTCTTGTTCGTAGGACCAAAAACTGCATGTGATTCAACTCCATTTAGGACTGGGAAACAAACGCTAGCTCGCCTTACAAGAAACACACTCTGCTTTTGAGAAAAGAGCAGACTTCTATTCTATTGTGGTTCATATGGGGTCCGAACATTGAGCTTGCTCAGAACAAAAGAACTGGGCTTCCTACACACATGGGCCATATCTAGTTCAACTCTGCTTAGGAAACTGACAAGAACAGTAGATCCCCTTCAGTCCAATACACTGTACTTGCTGGGAACAGATGCGAGTGCTATTTGCACTGTATATCAAAATGAGAGCGCAATAGTGACTTTCCTTACCAGAAAACAACTCTTGCTCATAGGACCAAAAACTGCATGTGATTCAACTCCATTTAGGACTGGGAAACAAACGCTAGCTCGCCTTACAAGAAACAAACTCTGCTTTTGAGAAAAGAGCACTCTTCTACTCTACTGTGTTTCCTATATGGCCAAAACAGTGAGCTTGCTCAGAACAAAAGAACTGTGCTTCCTACACACAAGGCCATATCTAGTTCAATTCTGCTTAGGAAACTGACAAGAACAGTAGATCCTCTTCAGTCCAAAACACTGTACATGCTGGGAACAGACGCCAGTGCTATTTGCCCTGTGTCTGACAATGGGAGTGAAATAGTGACTTTCCTTACCAGAAAACAACTCTTGCTCGTAGGACCAAAAACAGGGTGTGATTCAACTCCATTTAGTACTGGGAAACAAACGCTAGCTTGCCTTACAAGAAACACACTCTGCTTTTGAGAAAAGAGCACTCTTCTGCTCTACTGTGTTTCCTATGGGGTCCGAACAGTGAGCTTGCTCAGAACAAAAGAACTGTGCTTCCTACACACACGGGCCATATCTAGTTCAACTCTGCTTAGGAAACTGACAAGAACGGTAGCTCCTCTT
This sequence comes from Peromyscus eremicus, assembly GCF_949786415.1. Classification (NCBI taxonomy): domain Eukaryota; kingdom Metazoa; phylum Chordata; class Mammalia; order Rodentia; family Cricetidae; genus Peromyscus; species Peromyscus eremicus. Next base: position 132,541 of record NW_026734602.1, on the reverse strand, counting down.
CAGTCCAATACACTGTACTAGCTGGGAACAGACGCGAGTCCTATTTGTACTGTGTATAGAAATAGGAGCGCAATAGTGACTCTTCTTATCAGAAAACACCTCTTTCTCGTAGGAACAAAAACTGCATGGGATTCAACTCCATTTCTGACTGGGGAACAAACACTAGCTCGCCTTAAAAGGAACACACTCTGCTTTTGAGAAAAGAGTACTCTTCTACTCTTCTGTGTTTCCTATGTGGTCCGAACATTGAGCTTGCTCAGAACAAAAGAACTGTGCTTCCTACACACAGGGGCCATATCTAGTTCAACTCTTCTTAGGAAACTGACAAGAACAGTATCTCCGCTTCAGTCCAATACACTGTACTTGCTGGGAACAGATGCGAGTGCTATTTGCACAGTGTATGGAAATGGGAGCACAATAGTGACTTTCCTTACCAGAAAACAACTCTTGCTCATAGTAACAAAAACTGCATGTGATTCAACTCCATTTAGGACTGGGAAACAAACGCTAGCTCTCCTTACAAGAAACACACTCTGCTTTTGAGAAAAGAGCACTCTTCTACTATACTGTGTTTCCTATAGGGCCAGAACAGTGAGTTTGCTCAGAACAAAATTACTGTGCTTCCTACAAATACGGCCATATCTAGTTCAATTCTACTTAGGAAACTGACAAGAACAGTAGATCCTCTTCAGTCCAATACACTGTACATGCTGGGAACAGACTCCAGTGCTATTTGCCCTGTGTATGACAATGGGAGCGCAACAGTGATTCTTTTTACCAGAAAACAACTCTTGCTCGTAGGACAAGAAACTGCATGTGATTCAACTCCATTTAGGACTGGGAAACAAATGCTAGCTCGCCTTACAAGAAACACACTCTGCTTTTGAGAAAAGAGCACTCTTCTACTTTACTGTGTTTCCTATGGGGTCCGAAAAGTGAGGTTGCTCAGAACAAAAGTACTGTGCTTCCTACACACATGGGCCATATCTAGTTCAACTCTGCTTAGGAAACTGACAAGAACAGTAGCTCCTCTTCAGTCCAATACACTGTACTTGCTGGGAACAGACGCGAGTGCTATTTGCACTGTGTATAGCAAAGGGAGCGCAATAGTGACTTTCCTTACCAGAAAACAACTCTTGCTCGTAGGACCAAAAACTGCATGTGATTCAACTCCATTTAGGACTGGGAAACAAACGCTAGCTCGCCTTACAAGAAACACACTCTGCTTTTGAGAAAAGAGCAGTCTTCTATTCTACTGTGGTTCATATGGGGTCCGAACATTGAGCTTACTCAGAACAAATGAACTGTGCTTCCTACACACACGGGACATATCTAGTTCAACTCTGCTTAGGAAACTGACAAGAACAGTAGCTCCTCTTCAGTCCAATACACTGTACTGGCTGGGAACAGACGCAAGTGCTATTTGCACTATGTATGGCAATGCGAGCGCAATAGTGACTTTGCTTACGAGTAAACAACTCTTGCTCGTAGGTCCAAAAACTGCATGAGATTCAACTCCATTTAGGACTGGGAAACAAACGCTAGCTCGCCTTACAAGAAACACACTCTGCTTTTGAGAAAAGAGCAGTCTTCTATTTCACTGTGGTTCATATGGTGTCCGAACAGTGAGCTTGCTCAGAACAAAAGAACTGTGCTTCATACAAATACGGCCATATCTAGTTCAATTCTGCTTAGGAAACTGAAAAGAACAGTAGATCGTCTTCAGTCCAATTCACTGTACATGCTGGGAACAGACGCCAGTGCTATTTGCCCTGTGTATGACAATGGGAGCACAATAGTGACTCTTCATACCAGAAAACAACTCTTACTCATAGCACAATAAACTGCATGTGTTTCAACTCCATTTAGGACTGGGAAACAAACGCTAGCTCGCCTTACAAGAAACACACTCTGCTTTTGAGAAAAGAGCACTCTTCTACTCGACTGTTTTTCCTATGGTGTCCGAACAGTGAGCTTGCTCAGAAAAAAAGAACTGTGCTTTCTACACACAGGGGCCATACCTATTCAACTCTGCTTAGGAAACTGACAAGAACAGTAGCTCCGCTTCAGTCCAATACACTGTACTTGCTGGGAACAGATGCGAGTGCTATTTGCACTGTGTATGGAAATGGGAGCGCAATAGTGACTTTCCTTACCAGAAAACAACTCTTGCTGGTAGGACCAGAAACTGCATGTGATTCAACTCCATTTAGGACTGGGAAACAAACGCTAGCTCGCCTTACAAGAAACACACTCTGCTTTTGAGAAAAGAGCACTCTTCTACTCTACTGTGTTTCCTATAGGGCCAGAACAGTGAGTTTGCTCAGAAGAAAAGAACTGTGCTTCCTACAAATACGGCCATATCTAGTTCAATTCTGCTTAGGAAACTGACAAGAACAGTAGATCCTCTTCAGTCCAAAACACTGTACATGCTGGGAACAGACGCCAGTGCTATTTGCCCTGTGTCTGACAATGGGAGTGAAATAGTGACTTTCCTTACCAGAAAACAACTCTTGCTCGTAGGACCAAAAACAGGGTGTGATTCAACTCCATTTAGTACTGGGAAACAAACGCTAGCTTGCCTTACAAGAAACACACTCTGCTTTTGAGAAAAGAGCACTCTTCTGCTCTACTGTGTTTCCTATGGGGTCCGAACAGTGAGCTTGCTCAGAACAAAAGAACTGTGCTTCCTACACACACGGGCCATATCTAGTTCAACTCTGCTTAGGAAACTGACAAGAACGGTAGCTCCTCTTCAGTCCAATACACTGTACTAGCTGGGAACAGACGCGAGTCCTATTTGTACTGTGTATAGAAATAGGAGCGCAATAGTGACTCTTCTTATCAGAAAACACCTCTTTCTCGTAGGAACAAAAACTGCATGGGATTCAACTCCATTTCTGACTGGGGAACAAACACTAGCTCGCCTTACAAGAAACACACTCTGCTTTTGAGAAAAGAGTACTCTTCTACTCTTCTGTGTTTCCTATGTGGTCCGAACAGTGAACTTGCTCAGAACAAAAGAACTGTGCTTCCTACACACAGGGGCCATATCTAGTTCAACTCTGCTTAGCAAACTGACAAGAACAGTAGCTCCTCTTCAGTCCAATACACTGTACTTGCTGGGAACAGACGCGAGTGCTATTTGCACTGTGTATGGCAATGCGAGCGCAATAGTGACTTTGCTTACGAGTAAACAACTCTTGCTCGTAGGACCAAAAACTGCATGAGATTCAACTCCATTTAGGATTGGGAAACAAACGCTAGCTCTCCTTACAAGAAACACACTCTGCTTTTGAGAAAAGAGCAATCTTCTACTCTAATGTGTTTTCTATGGGTTCCGAACATTGAGCTTGCTCAGAACAAAAGAACTGTGCTTCCTACACACAGGGGCCATATCTAGTTCAGCTCTGCTTAGGAAACTGACAAGAACAGTAGCTCCGCTTCAGTCCAATACACTGTACTTGCTGGTAACAGACGCCAGTGCTATTTGCCCTGTGTATGACAATGGGAGCGTAATAGTGACTCTTCTTACCAGAAAACAACTCTTGCTCGTAGGACCAGAAACTGCATGGGATTCAACTCCATTTCTGACTGGGAAACAAACGCTAGCTCTCCTTACAAGAAACACACTCTCCTTTTGAGAAAAGAGCACTCTTCTACTCTACTGTGTTTCCTATACGGCCAGAACAGTGAGTTTGCTCAGAACAAAAGAACTGTGCTTCCTACAAATACGGCCATATCTAGTTCAATTCTGCTTAGGAAACTGACAAGAACAGTAGATTCTCTTCAGTCCAATACACTGTACATGCTGGGAACAGACGCCAGTTCTATTTGCCCTGTGTATGACAATGGGAGCGCAATAGTGACTCTTCTTACCAGAAAACAACTCTTGCTCATAGGACAAGAAACTGCATGTGATTCAACTCCATTTAGGACTGGGAAACAAACGCTAGCTCGCCTTACAAGAAACACACTCTGCTTTTGAGAAAAGAGCACTCTTCTACTCTACTGTGTTTCCTAAGGTGTCCGAAAAGTGAACTTGCTCAGAACAAAAGAACTGTGCTTCCTACACACAGGGGCCATATCTAGTTCAACTCTGCTTAGGAAACTGACAAGAACAGTAGCTCCTCTTCAGTGCAATACACTGTACTTGCTAGGAACAGACGCGAGTGATATTTGCACTGTGTATGACAATGGGAGCATAATAGTGACTCTTCTTACCAGAAAACAACTCTTGCTCGTAGGACCAGAAACTGCATGGGATTCAACTCCATTTCTGACTGGGAAACAAACACTAGCTCGCATTACAAGAAACACACTCTCCTTTTGAGAAAAGAGCACTCTTCTACTCTACTGTGTTTCCTATAGGACCAGAACAGTGAGCTTGCTCAGAACAAAAGAACTGTGCTTCATACAAATACTGCCATAACTAGTTCAATTCTGCTAAGGAAACTGAAAAGAACAGTAGATCCTCTTCAGTCCAATACACTGTACATGCTGGGAACAGACGCCAGGGTTATTTGCCCTGTGAATGACAATGGGAGCACAATATTGATTCTTCTTACCAGAAAACAACTCTTGCTCGTAGGACAAGAAACTGCATGTGATTCAACTCCATTTAGGACTGGGAAACAAAGGCTAGCTCGCTTTACAAGAAACACACTCTGCTTCTGAGAAAAGAGCACTCTTCTAATCTACTGTGTTTCCTATGGGGTCCGAACAGTGAGCTTGCTCAGAACAAAAGAACTGTGCTTCCTACACACAGGGGCCATATCAGGTTCAACTCTGCTTAGCAAACTGACAAGAACAGTAGCTCCGCTTCAGTCCAATAAACTGTAATTGCTAGGAACAGACGCCAGTGCTATTTGCACTGTGTATGGCAAATGGAGCACAATAATGACTTTCCTTACCAGAAAACAACTCTTGCTCATAGGACCAAAAACTGCATGTGATTCAACTCAATTTAGGACTGGGAAACAAACGCTAGCTCGCCTTACAAAAACACACTCTGCTTTTGAGAAAAGAGCACTCTTCTTCTCTACTGTGTTTCCTATAGGGCCAGAACAGTGAGTTTGCTCAGAACAAAAGAACTGTGCTTCCTAAAAATACGGCCATATAAAGTTCAATTCTGCTTAGGAAACTGACAAGAACAGTAGATCCTCTTCATTCCAGTACACTGTACATGCTGGGAACAGATGCAAGTGCTATTTGCACTGTGTATGACAATTGGAGCACAATAGTGACTCTTCTTACCAGAAAACAACTCTTGCTCGTCGGACAAGAATCTGCATGTGATTCAACTCCATTTAGGACTGGGAAACAAACGCTAGCTCGCCTAACAAGAAACACACTCTGCTTTTGAGAAAAGAGCACTCTTCTACTCGACTGTGTATCCTACGGGATCCGAACAGTGAGCTTGCTCAGAACAAAAGATCTGGGCTTCCTACACACACGGGCCATATCTAGTTCAACTCTGCTTAGGAAACTGACAAGAACAGTAGCTCCTCTTCAGTCCAATACACTGTACTTGCTGGGAACAGATGCGAGTGCTATTTACACTGTGTATGGCAATGGGAGCACAACAGTGACTTTATTACCAGAAAACAACTCTTGCTCGTAAGACCAAAAACTGCATGTGATTCAACTCCATTTATGACTGGGAAACAAACGCTAGCTCGCCTTACAAGAAACACACTCTGCTTTTGATAAAAGAGCAGTCTTCTACTCTACAGTATTTCCTATGGGGTCCGAACAGTGAGCTTGCTCAGAACAAAAGAACTGTGCTTCCTACACACACGGGCCATATCTAGTTCAACTCTGCTTAGGAAACTGACAAGAACAGTAGCTCCTCTTCAGTCGAATACACTGTACTAGCTGGGAACAGACGCGAGTGCTATTTGCACTGTGTATGGCAACAGGAGCACAATAGTGACTCTTCTTATCAGAAAACAACTCTTACTCATAGGACAATAAACTGCATGGGATTCAACTCCATTTCTGACTGGGAAACAAACACTAGCTCGCCTTACAAGAAAGACTCTCTGATTTTGAGAAAAGAGCACTCTTCTACTCTACTGTGTTTCCTATGGGGTCCAAATAGTGAGCTTGCTCAGAACAAAAGAACTGTGCTTCCTACACACAGGGGCCATATCTAGTTCAACTCTGCTTAGGAAACTGACAAGAACAGTAGCTCCGCTTCAGTCCAATACACTGTAATTGCTGGGAACAGATGCGAGTGCTATTTGCACTGTGTATGGAAATGGAGCGCAATAGTGACTTTCCTTACCAGAAAACAACTCTTGCTCGTAGTAACAAAAACTGCATGTGATTCAACTCCATTTAGGACTGGGAAACAAACGCTAGCTCTCCTTACAAGAAACACACTCTGCTTTTGAGAAAAGAGCACTCTTCTACTATACTGTGTTTCCTATAGGGCCAGAACAGTGAGTTTGCTCAGAACAAAATTACTGTGCTTCCTACAAATACGGCCATATCTATTTCAATTCTACTTAGGAAACTGACAAGAACAGTAGATCCTCTTCAGTCCAATACACTGTACATGCTGGGAACAGTCTCCAGTGCTATTTGCCCTGTGTATGACAATGGGAGCGCAACAGTGACTCTTTTTACCAGAAAACAACTCTTGCGCGTAGGACAAGAAACTGCATGTGATTCAACTCCATTTAGGACTGGGAAACAAATGCTAGCTCGCCTTACAAGAAACACACTCTGCTTTTGAGAAAAGAGCACTCTTCTGCTTTACTGTGTTTCCTATGGGGTCCGAACAGTGAGGTTGCTCAGAACAAAAGTACTGTGCTTCCTACACACATGGGCCATATCTAGTTCAACTCTGCTTAGGAAACTGACAAGAACAGTAGCTCCTCTTCAGTCCAATACACTGTACTTGCTGGGAACAGACGCGAGTCCTATTTGTACTGTGTATAGAAATAGGAGCACAATAGTGACTCTTCTTATCAGAAAACACCTCTTCCTCGTAGGAACAAAAACTGCATGGGATTCAACTCCATTTCTGACTGGGGAACAAACACTAGCTCGCCTTACAAGAAACACACTCTGCATTTGAGAAAAGAGCACTCTTCTACTCTTCTGTGTTTCCTATGTGGTCCAAACAGTGAGCTTGCTCAGAACAAAAGAACTGTGCTTCCTACACACAGGGGCCATATCTAGTTCAACTCTGCTTAGCAAACTGACAAGAACAGTAGCTCCGCTTCAGTCCAATACACTGTACTTGCTGGGAACAGACGACAGTGCTATTTGCCCTGTGTATGGAAATGGGAGCGCAATAGTGACTTTCCTTACCAGAAAACAACTCTTGCTCGTAGTACCAAAAACTGCATGTGATTCAACTCCATTTAGGACTGGGAAACAAACGCTAGCTCTCCTTCCAAGAAATACACTCTGCTTTTGAGAAAAGAGCACTCTTCTACTCTACTGTGTTTCCTATAGGGCCAGAACAGTGAGTTTGCTCAGAACAAAATTACTGTGCTTCCTACACACACGGGCCATATCTAGTTCAACTCTGCTTAGGAAACTGACAAGAACAGTAGCTCCTCTTCAGTCCAATACACTGTATTTGCTGGAACAGACGCCAGTGCTATTTGCACTGTGTATGGCAATGGGAGCGCAATAGTGTACTTTGCTTAGGAGAAAACAACTCTTGCTCATAGGACCAAAAACTGCATGTGATTCAACTCCATTTAGGACTGGGAAACAAACTCTAGCTCGCCTTACAAGAAACACACTCTGCTTTTGAGAAAAGAGCAGTCTTCTATTCTACTGTGGTTCATATGGGGTCTGAACACTGAGCTTGCTCAGAACAAAAGAACTGTGCTTCCTACACACACGGGCCATATCTAGTTCAACTCTGCTTAGTAAACTGACAAGAACAGTAGCTCCTCTTCAGTCCAATACACTATACTTGCTGGGAACAGACACGAGTGCTATTTGAACTGTGTATGGCAATGGGAGTGCAATAGTGACTTTCCTTACCAGAAAACAACTCTTGCTCATAGGACCAAAAACTGTATGTGATTCAACTCCATTTAGGACTGGGAAACAAACACTAGCTCGCCTTACAAGAAACACACTCTGCTTTTGAGAAAAGAGCACTCTTCTACTCTAATGTGTTTTCTATGGGTTCCGAACATTGAGCTTGCTCAGAACAAAAGAACTGTGCTTCCTACACACAGGGGCCATATCTAGTTCAGCTCTGCTTAGGAAACTGACAAGAATAGTAGCTCCGCTTCAGTCCAATACACTGTACTTGCTGGGAACAGACGCCAGTGCTATTTGCCCTGTGTATGACAATGGGAGCGTAATAGTGACTCTTCTTACCAGAAAACAACTCTTGCTCGTAGGACCAGAAACTGCATGGGATTCAACTCCATTTCTGACTGGGAAACAAACGCTAGCTCTCCTTACAGGAAACCCACTCTCCTTTTGAGAAAAAAGCACTCTTCTACTCTACTGTGTTTCCTATAGGGCCAGAACAGTGAGTTTGCTCAGAACAAAAGAACTGTGCTTCCTACAAATACGGCCATATCTAGTTCAATTCTGCTTAGGAAACTGACAAGAACAGTAGATCCTCTTCAGTCCAATACACTGTACATGCTGGGAACAGACGCCAGTTCTATTTGCCCTGTGTATGACAATGGGAGCGCAATAGTGACTCTTCTTACCAGAAAACAACTCTTGCTCATAGGACAAGAAACTGCATGTGAGTCAACTCCATTTAGGACTGGGAAACAAACGCTAGCTCGCCTTACAAGAAACACACTCTGCTTTTGAGAAAAGAGCACTCTTCTACTCTACTGTGTTTCCTAAGGTGTCCGAAAAGTGAACTTGCTCAGAACAAAAGAACTGTGCTTCCTACACACAGGGGCCATATCTAGTTCAACTCTGCTTAGGAAACTGACAAGAACAGTAGCTCCTCTTCAGTGCAATACACTGTACTTGCTAGGAACAGACGCGAGTGCTATTTGCACTGTGTATGACAATGGGAGCATAATAGTGACTCTTCTTACCAGAAAACAACTCTTGCTCGTAGGACCAGAAACTGCATGGGATTCAACTCCATTTCTGACTGGGAAACAAACACTAGCTCGCATTACAAGAAACACACTCTCCTTTTGAGAAAAGAGCACTCTTCTACTCTACTGTGTTTCCTATAGGACCAGAACAGTGAGCTTGCTCAGAACAAAAGAACTGTGCTTCATACAAATACTGCCATAACTAGTTCAATTCTGCTAAGGAAACTGAAAAGAACAGTAGATCCTCTTCAGTCCAATACACTGTACATGCTGGGAACAGACGCCAGTGTTATTTGCCCTGTGAATGACAATGGGAGCACAATAGTGACTCTTCTTACCAGAAAACAACTCTTGCTCGTAGGACAAGAAACTGCATGTGATTCAACTCCATTTAGGATTGGGAAACAAAGGCTAGCTCGCTTTACAAGAAACACACTCTGCTTCTGAGAAAAGAGCACTCTTCTACTCTACTGTGTTTCCTATGGGGTCCGAACAATGAGCTTGCTCAGAACAAAAGAACTGTGCTTCCTACACACAGGGGCCATATCAGGTTCAACTCTGCTTCGCAAACTGACAAGAACAGTAGCTTCGCTTCAGTCCAATACACTGTAATTGCTGGGAACAGACGCCAGTGCTATTTGCACTGTGTATGGCAAATGGAGCACAATAATGACTTTCCTTACCAGAAAACAACTCTTGCTCATAGGACCAAAAACTGCATGTGATTCAACTCAATTTAGGACTGGGAAACAAATGCTAGCTCGCCTTACAAAAACACACTCTGCTTTTGAGAAAAGAGCACTCTTCTTCTCTACTGTGTTTCCTATAGGGCCAGAACAGTGAGTTTGCTCAGAACAAAAGAACTGTGCTTCCTACAAATACGGCCATATAAAGTTCAATTCTGCTTAGGAAACTGACAAGAACAGTAGATCCTCTTCATTCCAGTACACTGTACATGCTGGGAACAGACGCCAGTGCTATTTGCCCTGTGTATGACAATTGGAGCACAATAGTGACTCTTCTTACCAGAAAACAACTCTTGCTCGTAGGACAAGAAACTGCATGTGATTCAACTCCATTTAGGACTGTGAAACAAACGCTAGCTCGCCTTACAGGAAACACACTCTGTTTTTGAGAAAAGAGCACTCTTCTACTCTACTGTGTATCCTATGGGGTCCGAACAGTGAGCTTGCTCAGAACAAAGGAACTGTGCTTCCTCCACACACGGGCCATATCTAGTTCAACTCTGCTTAGGAAACTGACAAGAGCAGTAGATCCTCTTCAGTCCAATACACTGTACATGCAGGGAACAGACGCTAGTGCTATTTGTACTCTGTATGACAATGGGAGCGCAATAGTGACTCTTCTTATCAGAAAACACCTCTTGCACGTAGGACTAGAAACTGCAAGGGATTCAACTCCATTTCTGACTGGGAAACAAACACTAGCTCGCCTTACAAGAAACATACTCTGCTTTTGAGAAAAAAGCACTCTTCTACTCTACTGTGTTTCCTATGGGGTCCGAACAATGAGCTTGCTCAGAACAAAAGAACTGTGCTTCCTACACACAGGTGTTATATCTAGTTCAACTCTGCTTAGGAAACTGACAAGAACAGTAGCTCCGCTTCAGTCCAATACACTGTACTTGCTGGGAACAGACGCGAGTGGTATTTGCACTGTGTATGGCAATGGGAGCACAATAGTGACTTTGCTTACCAGAAAACCACTCTTGCTGGTAGGACCAGAAACTGCATGTGATTGAACTCCATTTAGGACTGGGAAACAAACGCTAGCTCGCCTTACAAGAAACACACTCTGCTTTTGAGAAAAGAGCAATCTTCTACCCTACTGTGTTTCCTACAGGGCCAGAACATTGTGTTTGCTCAGAACAAAAGAACTGTGCTTCGTACAAATACGGCCATATCTAGTTCAATTCTGCTTAGGAAACTGAAAAGAACAGTAGATCCTCTTCAGTCCAATACACTGTACATGCTGGGAACAGACGCCAGTGCTATTTGCCCTATGTCTGACAATGGGAGCGCAATAGTGACTTTCCTTACCAGAAAAAAACTCTTGCTCGTAGGACCAAAAACAGGATGTGATTCAATTCCATTTAGTACTGGTAAACAAAGGATAGCTTGCCTTACAAGAAACACACTTTGCTTTGAGAAAAGAGCACTCTTCTACTCTACACTGTTTCCTATAGGGCCAGAACAGTGAGCTTGCTCAGAACAAAAGAACTGTGCTTCATACAAATACGGCCATATCTAGTTCAATTATGCTTAGGAAACTGAAAAGAACAATAGATCCTCTTCAGTCCAATACAGTGTACAAGCTGGGAAGAGGCGCCAGTGTTATTTGCCCTGTGAATGACAATGGGAGCACAATAGTGACTCTTCTTACCAGAAAACAACTCTTGCTCGTAGGACCAAAAACAGCATGTGATTCAACTCCATTTAGTACTGGGAAACAAACGCTAGCTTGCCTTACAAGAAACACACTCTGCTTTTGAGAAAAGAGCACTCTTCTACTCTACTGTGTTTCCTATGGGGTCCGAAAAGTGAGCTTGCTCAGAACAAAAGAACAGAGCTTCATACAAATACGGCTATATCTAGTTCAATTCTGCTTAGGAAACTGACAAGAACAGTAGATCCTCTTCATTCCAATACACTGTACATGCTGGGAACAGACGCCAGTGCTATTTGCCCTGTGTATGACAATTGGAGCACAATAGTGACTCTTCTTACCAGAAAACAACTCTTGCTCGTAGGACAAGAAACTGCATGTGATTCAACTCCATTTAGGACTGGGAAACAAACGCTAGCTCGCCTTACAAGAAACACACTCTGCTTTTGAGAAAAGAGCACTCTTCTACTCTACTGTGTCTCCTATAGGGCCAGAACAGTGAGATTGCTCAGAACAAAAGAACTGTGCTTCCTACAAATACGGCCATATCTAGTTCAATTCTGCTTAGGAAACTGACAAGAACAGTAGATCCTCTTCAGTCAAATACACTGTACATGCTGGGAACAGACGCCAGTGCTATTTGCCCTGTGTATGACAATGGGAGCGCAATAGTTACTCTTCTTACCAGAAAACAACTCTTGCTCGTAGGACAAGAAACTGCAGGTGATTCAACTCCATTTAGGACTGGGAAACAAAGGCTAACTTGCTTTACAAGAAACACACTCTGCTTTTGAGCAAAGAGCACTCTTCTACTCTACTGTGATTCCTATGGGGTCCGAACAGTGAGCTTGCTCAGAAAAAAAGAACTGTGCTTCCTACACACATGGGCCATATCTAGTTCAACTCTGCTTAGGAAACAGACAAGAACAGTAGCTCCTCTTCAGTCCAATACACTGTACTTGCTGGGAACAGACGCAAGTGCTATTTGCACTGTGTATAGCAAAGGGAGCACAATAGTGACTTTCTTTACCAGAAAACAACTCTTGCTCGTAGGACCAAAAACTGCATGTGATTCAATTCCATTTAGGACTGGGAAACAAACTCTAGCTCGCCTTACAAGAAACACACTCTGCTTTTGAGAAAAGAGCAGTCTTCTATTCTATTGTGGTTCATATGGGGTCCGAACATTGAGCTTGCTCAGAACAAAAGAACTGTGCTTTCTCCTCACACGGGCCATATCTAGTTCAACTCTGCTTAGGAAACTGACAAGAACAGTAGCTCCTCTTCTGTCCAATACACTGTACTTGCTGGGAACAGACACGAGTGCTACTTGTTCTGTCTATGGCAATGGGAGTGCAATAGTGACTTTAATTACCAGAAAACAACTCTTGCTCGTAGGACCAAAAACTGTATGTGATTCAACTCCATTTAGGACTGGGAAACAAACACTAGCTCGCCTTACAAGAAACACACTCTGCTTTTGAGAAAAGAACACTCTTCTACTCTACTGTGTTTCCTATGGGGTGCGAACAGTGTGTTTGCTCAGAACAAAAGAACTGTGCTTCCTACAAATACGGCCATATCTAGTTCAATTCTGCTTAGGAAACTGAAAAGAACCGTAGATCCTCTTCCGTCCAATACACTGTACTTGCTGGGAACAGACACGAGTGCTATTTGCACTGTGTATGGCATTGGGAGCGCAATAGTGACTTTCCTTACCAGAAAACAACTCTTGCTCGTAGGACCAAAAACTGCATGTGATTCAACTCCATTTAGGAATGGGAAACAAACGCTAGCTTGCCTTACAAGAAACACACTCTGCTTTTGAGAAAAGAGCACTCTTCTACTCTACTGTGTTTCCTAGGGGGTGCGAACAGTGAGCTTGCTCAGAACAAAAGAACAGTGCTTCCTACACACAGGGGCCATATCTAGTTCAACTCTGCCTAGCAAACTGACAAGAACAGTAGCTCCGCTTCAGTCCAATACACTGTACTTGCTGGGAATAGACGCAAGTGCTATTTGCACTGTGTATGGCAATGGGAGCGCAAGAGTGACTTTCCTTACCAAAAAACAACTCTTGCTCATAGGACCAAAAACTGCATGTGATTCAACTCCATTTAGGACTGGGAAAGAAACATAGTTTGCCTTACAAGAAACACACTCTGCTTTTGAGAAAAGAGCACTCTTCTACTCTACTGTGTTTCCTATGGGGTCCGAACAGTGAGCTTGCTCAGAACAAAAGAACTGTGCTTCCTACACACAGGGGCCATATGTAGTTCAACTCTGCTTAGGAAACTGACAAGAATAGTAGCTCCACTTCAGTCCAATACACTGTACTTGCTGGGAACATACGCGAGTGCTATTTGCACTGTATATGGCAATGGCAGCGCAATAGTGACTTTCCTTACCAGAAAACATCTCTTGCTGGTAGAACCAGAAACTGCATGTGATTCAACTCCATTTAGGACTGGGAAACCTATGCTAGTTCGCCTTACAAGAAACACACTCTGCTTTTGAGAAAAGAGCACTCTTCTACTCTTCTGTGTTTCCTATGTGGTCCGAACAGTGAGCTTGCTCAGAACAAAAGAACTGTGCTTCCTACACACAGGTGCCATATCTAGTTCAACTCTGCTTAGCAAACTGACAAGAACAGTAGCTCCTCTTCAGTCCAATACACTGTACTTGCTGGGAACAGATGCGAGTGCTATTTGCACTGTGTATGGAAGTGGGAGCGCAGTAGTGACTTTCCTTACCAGAAAACAACTCTTGCACATAGGACCAAAAACTGCATGTGATTCAACTCCATTTAGGACTGGGAAACAAATGCTAGCTCCCCTTACAAGAAACACACTCTGCTTTTGAGAAAAGAGCACTCTTCTACTCTACTGTGTCTCCTATAGGGCCAGAACAGTGAGATTGCTCAGAACAAAAGAACTGTGCTTCCTACAAATTCGGCCATATCTAGTTCAATTCAACTTAGGAAACTGACAAGAACAGTAGCTCCTCTTCAGTCAAATACACTGTACATGCTGGGAACAGACGCCAGTGCTATTTGCCCTGTGTATGACAATGGGAGCGCAATAGTTACTCTTCTTACCAGAAAACAACTCTTGCTCGTAGGACAAGAAACTGCATGTGATTCAACTCCATTTAGGACTGGGAAACAAAGGCTACCTCGCTTTACAAGAAACACACTCTGCTTTTGAGAAAAGAGCACTCATCTACTCTACTGTGTTTCCTATGGGGTTCGAACAGTGAGCTTGCTCAGAAAAAAGAACTGTGCTTCCTACACACATGGGCCATATGTAGTTCAACTCTGCTTAGGAAACTGACAAGAACAGTAGCTCCTCTTCAGTCCAATACACTGTACTTGCTGGGAACAGACGCGAGTGCCATTTGCACTGTGTATGGCAAAGGGAGCGCAATAGTGACTTTCCTTACCAGAAAACAACTCTTGCTCGAAGGACCAAAAACTGCATGTGATTCAACTCCATTTAGGACTGGGAAACAAACTCTAGCTCGCTTTACAAGAAAAACACTCTGCTTTTGAGAAAAGAGCAGTCTTCTATTCTACTGTGGTTCATATGGGGTCCGAACATTGAGCTTGCTCAGAACAAAAGAACTGTGCTTTCTCCTCACACGGGCCATATCTAGTTCAACTCTGCTTAGGAAACTGACAAGAACAGTAGCTCCTCTTCTGTCCAATACACTGTACTTGCTGGGAACAGACACGAGTGCTACTTGTACTGTCTATGGCAATGGGAGTGCAATAGTGACTTTAATTACCAGAAAACAACTCTTGCTCGTAGGACCAAAAACTGTATGTGATTCAACTCCATTTAGGACTGGGAAACAAACACTAGCTCGCCTTACAAGAAACACACTCTGCTTTTGAGAAAAGAACACTCTTCTACTCTACTGTGTTTCCTATGGGGTCCGAACAGTGAGCTTGCTCAGAACAAAAGAACTGTGCTTCCTACACACAGGGGCCATATCTAGTTCAACACTGCTTAGGAAACTGACAAGAATAGTAGCTCCACTTCAGTCCAATACACTGTACTTGCTGGGAACATACGCGAGTGCTATTTGCACTGTATATGGCAATGGCAGCGCAATAGTGACTTTCCTTACCAGAAAACAACTCTTGCTGGTAGGACCAGAAACTGCATGTGATTCAACTCCATTTAGGACTGGGAAACAAATGCTAGCTAGCTCGCCTTACAAGAAACACACTCTGCTTTTGAGAAAAGAGCAATCTTCTACTCTACTGTGTTTCCTATGGGATGCGAACAGTGTGTTTGCTCAGAACAAAAGAACTGTGCTTCCTACAAATACGGCCATATCTAGTTCAATTCTGCTTAGGAAACTGAAAAGAACAGTAGATCCTCTTCAGTCCAATACACTGTACTTGCTGGGAACAGACACGAGTGCTATTTGCACTGTGTATGGCATTGGGAGCGCAATAGTGACTTTCCTTACCAGAAAACAACTCTTGCTCGTAGGACCAAAAACTGCATGTGATTCAACTCCATTTAGGAATGGGAAACAAACGCTAGCTTGCCTTACAAGAAACACACTCTGCTTTTGAGAAAAGAGCACTCTTCTACTCTACTGTGTTTCCTAGGGGGTCCGAACAGTGAGCTTGCTCAGAACAAAAGAACAGTGCTTCCTACACACAGGGGCCATATCTAGTTCAACTCTGCCTAGCAAACTGACAAGAACAGTAGCTCCGCTTCAGTCCAATACACTGTACTTGCTGGGAATAGACGCAAGTGCTATTTGTACTGTGTATGGCAATGGGAGCGCAAGAGTGACTTTCCTTACCAAAAAACAACTCTTGCTCATAGGACCAAAAACTGCATGTGATTCAACTCCATTTAGGACTGGGAAAGAAACGCTAGCTTGCCTTACAAGAAACACACTCTGCTTTTGAGAAAAGAGCACTCTTCTACTCTACTGTGTTTCCTATGGGGTCCGAACAGTGAGCTTGCTCAGAACAAAAGAACTGTGCTTCCTACACACAGGGGCCATATCTAGTTCAACTCTGCTTAGGAAACTGACAAGAATAGTAGCTCCACTTCAGTCCAATACACTGTACTTGCTGGGAACATACGCGAGTGCTATTTGCACTGTATATGGCAATGGCAGCACAATAGTGACTTTCCTTACCAGAAAACATCTCTTGCTGGTAGAACCAGAAACTGCATGTGATTCAACTCCATTTAGGACTGGGAAACAAATGCTAGTTCGCCTTACAAGAAACACACTCTGCTTTTGAGAAAAGAGCACTCTTCTACTCTTCTGTGTTTCCTATGTGGTCCGAACAGTGAGCTTGCTCAGAACAAAAGAACTGTGCTTCCTACACACAGGTGCCATATCTAGTTCAACTCTGCTTAGCAAACTGACAAGAACAGTAGCTTCTCTTCAGTCCAATACACTGTACTTGCTGGGAACAGATGCGAGTGCTATTTGCACTGTGTATGGAAGTGGGAGCGCAATAGTGACTTTCCTTACCAGAAAACAACTCTTGCATATAGGACCAAAAACTGCATGTGATTCAACTCCATTTAGGACTGGGAAAAAAAACGCTAGCTCGCCTTACAAGAAACACACTCTGCTTTTGAGAAAAGAGCACTCTTCTACTCTACTGTGTCTCCAATAGAGCCAGAACAGTGAGATTGCTCAGAACAAAAGAACTGTGCTTCCTACAAATACGGCCATATCTAGTTCAATTCTGCTTAGGAAACTGACAAGAACAGTAGCTCCTCTTCAGTCAAATACACTGTACATGCTGGGAACAGACGCCAGTGCTATATGCCCTGTGTATGACAATGGGAGCGCAATAGTTACTCTTCTTACCAGAAAACAACTCTTGCTCGTAGGACAAGAAACTGCATGTGATTCAACTCCATTTAGGACTGGGAAACAAAGGCTACCTCGCTTTACAAGAAACACACTCTGCTTTTGAGAAAAGAGCACTCATCTACTCTACTGTGTTTCCTATGGGGTCCGAACAGTGAGCTTGCTCAGAAAAAAAGAACTGTGCTTCCTACACACATGGGCCATATGTAGTTCAACTCTGCTTAGGAAACTGACAAGAACAGTAGCTCCTCTTCAGTCCAATACACTGTACTTGCTGGGAACAGACGCGAGTGCTATTTGCACTGTGTATGGCAAAGGGAGCGCAATAGTGACTTTCCTTACCAGAAAACAACTCTTGCTCGTAGGACCAAAAACTGCATGTGATTCAACTCCATTTAGGACTGGGAAACAAACTCTAGCTCGCCTTACAAGAAACACACTCTGCTTTTGAGAAAAGAGCAGTCTTCTATTCTACTGTGGTTCATATGGGGTCCGAACATTGAGCTTGCTCAGAACAAAAGAACTGTGCTTTCTCCTCACACGGGCCATATCTAGTTCAACTCTGCTTAGGAAACTGACAAGAACAGTAGCTCCTCTTCTGTCCAATACACTGTACTTGCTGGGAACAGACACGAGTGCTACTTGTACTGTCTATGGCAATGGGAGTGCAATAGTGACTTTAATTACCAGAAAACAACTGTTGCTCGTAGGACCAAAAACTCCATTTTATGTGTATGTGATTCAACTCCATTTAGGACTGGGAAACAAACACTAGCTCGCCTTACAAGAAACACACTCTGCTTTTGAGAAAAGAACACTCTTCTACTCTACTGTGTTTCCTATGGGGTCCGAACAGTGAGCTTGCTCAGAACAAAAGAACTGTGCTTCCTACACACAGGGGCCATATCTAGTTCAACACTGCTTAGGAAACTGACAAGAATAGTAGCTCCACTTCAGTCCAATACACTGTACTTGCTGGGAACATACGCGAGTGCTATTTGCACTGTATATGGCAATGGCAGCGCAGTAGTGACTTTCCTTACCAGAAAACAACTCTTGCTGGTAGGACCAGAAACTGCATGTGATTCAACTCCATTTAGGACTGGGAAACAAATGCTAGCTAGCTCGCCTTACAAGAAACACACTCTGCTTTTGAGAAAAGAGCAATCTTCTACTCTACTGTGTTTCCTATGGGGTGCGAACAGTGTGTTTGCTCAGAGCAAAAGAACTGTGCTTCCTACAAATACGGCCATATCTAGTTCAATTCTGCTTAGGAAACTGAAAAGAACAGTAGATCCTCTTCAGTCCAATACACTGTACTTGCTGGGAACAGACACGAGTGCTATTTGCACTGTGTATGGCATTGGGAGCGCAATAGTGACTTTCCTTACCAGAAAACAACTCTTGCTCTTAGGACCAAAAACTGCATGTGATTCAACTCCATTTAGGAATGGGAAACAAACGCTAGCTTGCCTTACAAGAAACACACTCTGCTTTTGAGAAAAGAGCACTCTTCTACTCTACTGTGTTTCCTAGGGGGTCCGAACAGTGAGCTTGCTCAGAACAAAAGAACAGTGCTTCCTACACACAGGGGCCATATCTAGTTCAACTCTGCCTAGCAAACTGACAAGAACAGTAGCTCCGCTTCAGTCCAATACACTGTACTTGCTGGGAATAGACGCAAGTGCTATTTGCACTGTGTATGGCAATGGGAGCGCAAGAGTGACTTTCCTTACCAAAAAACAACTCTTGCTCATAGGACCAAAAACTGCATGTGATTCAACTCCATTTAGGACTGGGAAAGAAACGCTAGCTTGCCTTACAAGAAACACACTCTGCTTTTGAGAAAAGAACACTCTTCTACTCTACTGTGTTTCCTATGGGGTCCGAACAGTGAGCTTGCTCAGAACAAAAGAACTGTGCTTCCTACACACAGGGGCCATATCTAGTTCAACTCTGCTTAGGAAACTGACAAGAATAGTAGCTCCACTTCAGTCCAATACACTGTACTTGCTGGGAACATACGCGAGTGCTATTTGCACTGTATATGGCAATGGCAGCGCAATAGTGACTTTCCTTACCAGAAAACATCTCTTGCTGGTAGAACCAGAAACTGCATGTGATTCAACTCCATTTAGGACTGGGAAACAAATGCTAGTTCGCCTTACAAGAAACACACTCTGCTTTTCAGAAAAGAGCACTCTTCTACTCTTCTGTGTTTCCTATGTGGTCCGAACAGTGAGCTTGCTCAGAACAAAAGAACTGTGCTTCCTACACACAGGTGCCATATCTAGTTCAACTCTGCTTAGCAAACTGACAAGAACAGTAGCTTCTCTTCAGTCCAATACACTGTACTTGCTGGGAACAGATGCGAGTGCTATTTGCACTGTGTATGGAAGTGGGAGCGCAATAGTGACTTTCCTTACCAGAAAACAACTCTTGCACATAGGACCAAAAACTGCATGTGATTCAACTCCATTTAGGACTGGGAAACAAACGCTAGCTCGCCTTACAAGAAACACACTCTGCTTTTGAGAAAAGAGCACTCTTCTACTCTACTGTGTCTCCTATAGAGCCAGAACAGTGAGATTGCTCAGAACAAAAGAACTGTGCTTCCTACAAATACGGCCATATCTAGTTCAATTCTGCTTAGGAAACTGACAAGAACAGTAGCTCCTCTTCAGTCAAATACACTGTACATGCTGGGAACAGACGCCAGTGCTATTTGCCCTGTGTATGACAATGGGAGCGCAATAGTTACTCTTCTTACCAGAAAACAACTCTTGCTCATAGGACAAGAAACTGCATGTGATTCAACTCCATTTAGGACTGGGAAACAAAGGCTAGCTCGCTTTACAAGAAACACACTCTGCTTTTGAGAAAAGAGCACTCTTCTACTCTACTGTGTTTCCTATGGGGTCCGAACAGTGAGCTTGCTCAGAAAAAAAGAACTGTGCTTCCTACACACATGGACCATATCTAGTTCAACTCTGCTTAGGAAACTGACAAGAACAGTAGCTCCTCTTCAGTCCAATTCACTGTACTTGCTGGGAACAGACGCGAGTGCTATTTGCACTGTGTAAGGCAAAGGGAGCGCAATAGTGACTTTCCTTACCAGAAAACAACTCTTGCTCGTAGGACCAAAAACTGCATGTGATTCAACTCCATTTAGGACTGGGAAACAAACTCTAGCTCGCCTTACAAGAAACACACTCTGCTTTTGAGAAAAGAGCAGTCTTCTATTCTACTGTGGTTCATATGGGGTCCGAACATTGAGCTTGCTCAGAACAAAAGAACTGTGCTTTCTCCTCACACGGGCCATATCTAGTTCAACTCTGCTTAGGAAACTGACAAGAATAGTAGATCCTCTTCTGTCCAATACACTGTACTTGCTGGGAACAGACACGAGTGCTACTTGTACTGTCTATGGCAATGGGAGTGCAATAGTGACTTTAATTACCAGAAAACAACTCTTGCTCGTAGGACCAAAAACTGTATGTGATTCAACTCCATTTAGGACTGGGAAACAAACACTAGCTCGCCTTACGAGAAACACACTCTGCTTTTGAGAAAAGAACACTCTTCTACTCTACTGTGTTTCCTATGGGGTCCGAACAGTGAGCTTGCTCAGAACAAAAGAACTGTGCTTCCTACACACAGGGGCCATATCTAGTTCAACACTGCTTAGGAAACTGACAAGAATAGTAGCTCCACTTCATTCCAATACACTGTACTTGCTGGGAACATACGCGAGTGCTATTTGCACTGTATATGGCAATGGCAGCGCAATAGTGACTTTCCTTACCAGAAAACAACTCTTGCTGGTAGGAGCAGAAACTGCATGTGATTCAACTCCATTTCGGACTGGGAAACAAATGCTAGCTCGCTTTACAAGAAACACACTCTGCTTTTGAGAAAAGAGCACTCTTCTACTCTACTGTGTTTCCTATAGGGCCAGAACAGTGAGTTTGCTCAGAACAAAAGAACTGTGATTCCTACAAATACGGCCATATCTAGTTCAATTCAGCTTAGGAAACTGACAAGAACAGTAGATCCTCTTCAGTCCAATCCACTGTACATGCTGGGAACAGATGCCAGTGTGATTTGCCCTGTGGATGACAATGGGAGCGCAGTAGTGACTCTTCTTTCCAGAAAACAACTCTTGCTCGTAGGACCAGATACTGCATGTGATTCAACTCCATTTAGGATTGGGAAACAAACGCTAGCTAGCCTTACAAGAAACATACTCTGCTTTTGAGAAAAGAGCACTCTTCTACTCTACTGTGTTTCCTATGTGGTCCGAAATTTGAGCTTTCACAGAACAAAAGAACTGTGCTTCATACACACAGGGGCCATATCTAGTTCAATTATGCTTAGGAAACTGAGAAGAACAGTAGCTCCTCTTCAGTCCAATACACTGTACTTGCTGGGAACAGATGCGAGTGCTATTTGCACTGTGTATGGCATTGGGAGCGCAATAGTGACTTTCCTTACCAGAAAACAACTCTTGCTCGGAGGACCTAAAACAGCATGTGATTCAACTCCATTTAGGAATGGGAAACAAACACTAGCTCGCCTTACAAGAAACACACTCTGCTTTTGAGAAAAGAGCACTCTTCTACTCTACTGTGTTTCCTAGGGGGTCCGAACAGTGAGCTTGCTCAGAACAAAAGAACAGTGCTTCCTACACACAGGGGCCATATCTAGTTCAACTCTGCTTAGAAAACTGACAAGAACAGTAGCTCCGCTTCAGTCCAATACAATGTACTTGCTGGGAACTGACGCGAGTGCTATTTGCACTGTGTATGGCAATGGGAGTGCTAGAGTGACTTTCCTTACCAGAAAACAACTCCTGCTCATAGGACCAAAAACTGCATGTGATTCAACTCCATTTAAGACTGGAAAACAAACGCTAGCTCGCCTTACAAGAAACACACTCTGCTTTTGAGAAAAGAGCACACTTCTACTCTACTTTTTTCCTATAGGGCCAGAACAGTGAGTTTGCTCAGAACAAAAGAACTGTGCTTCCTACAAATACGGCCATATCTCGTTCAATTCTGCTTAGGAATCTGACAAGAACTGTAGATCCTCTTCAGTCCAATACACTGTACATGCTGGGAACAGACGCCAGTGCTATTTGCCCTGTGTATGACAATGGGAGCACAATAGTGACTCTTCTTACCAGAAAACAACTCTTGCTCGTAGGACAAGAAACTGCATGTGATTCAACTCCATTTAGGACTGGAAAACAAACGCTAGCTCGCCTTACAAGAAACACACTCTGCTTTTGAGAAAAGAGCACTCTTCTACTCTACTGTGTATCCTATTGGGTCCGAACAGTGAGCTTGCTCAGAACAACAGAACTTGCTTCCTCCACACACGGGCCATATCTAGTTCAAATCTGCTTAGGAAACTGAAAAGAACAGTAGCTCCACTTCAGTCCAATACACTGTACATGCAGGGAACAGATGCCAGTGCTATTTGTCCTCTGTATGACAATGGGAGCGCAATAGTGACTCTTCTTATCAGAAAACACCTCTTGCTCGTAGGACCAGAAACTGCATGGGATTCAACTCCATTTCTGACTGGGAAACAAACACTAGCTCGCCTTACAAGAAACACACTCTGCTTTTGAGAAAAGAGCACTCTTCTACTCTACTGTATTTCCTATGTGGTCCGAACAGTGAGCTTGCTCAGAACAAAAGAACTGTGCTTCCTACACACAGGAGCCATATCTAGTTCAACTCTGCTTAGGAAACTGACAAGAACAGTAGCTCCGCTTCAGTCCAATACACTGTACTTGCTGGGAAAAGACACTAGTGCTATTTGCACTGTGTATGGCAATGGGAGCGCAAGAGTGACTTTCCTTACCAGAAAACAACTCTTGCTCATAGGACCAAAAACTGTATGTGATTCAACTCCATTTAGGACTGGGAAACAAACGCTAGCTTGCCTTACAAGAAACACACTCTGCTTTTGAGAAAAGAGCACTCTTCTACTCTACTGTGTTTCCTATAGGGCCAGAACAGTGAGCTTGCTCAGAACTAAAGAACTGTGCTTCATACAAATACGGCCATATCTAGTTAAATTATGCTTAGGAAACTGAAAAGAACAGTAGATCCTCTTCAGTCCAATACAGTGTACATGCTGGGAACAGACGCCAGTGTTATTTGCCCTGTGAATGACAATGGGAGCACAATAGTGACTCTTCTTACCAGAAAACAACTCTTGCTCTTAGGACAAGAAACTGCATGTGATTCAACTCCATTTAGGACTGGGAAACAAATGCTAGGTCCCTTTACAAGAAACACACTCTGCTTTTGAGAAAAGAGCACTCTTCTACTCTACTGTGTTTCCTATGGGGTCTGAACTGTGAGCTTGGTCAGAACAAAAGAACTGTGCTTCCTACACACAGGGGCAATATCTAGTTCAACTCTGCTTAGGAAACTGACAAGAAAAGTAGCTCCGCTTCAGTCCAATACACTGTACTTCCTGGGAACAGACGCCAGTGCTATTTGCACTGTGTATGGCAATGCGAGCGCAATAATGACTTTCCTTACCACAAAACAACTCTTGCTCATAGGACCAAAAACTGCATGTGATTCAACTCCATTTAGGACTGGGAAACAAACGCTAGCTCGCCTTACAAGAAACACACTCTGCTTTTGAGAAAAGAGCACTCCTCTACTCTACTGTGTATCCTATGGGGTCCGAACAGTCAGCTTGCTCAGAACAACAGAACTGTGCTTCCTCCACACACGGGCCATATCTAGTTCAACTCTGCTTAGGAAACTGACAAGAACAGTAGCTCCACTTCAGTCCAATACACTGTACGTGCGGAGAACAGACGCCAGTGCTATTTGTCCTCTGTATGACAATGGGAGCGCAATAGTGACTCTTCTTATCAGAAAACAACTCTGGCTCATAGGACCAGAAACTGCATGGGATTCAAATCCATTTCTGACTGGGAAACAAATACTAGCTCGACTTAAAGAAACACACTCTGCTTTTGAGAACAGAGCACTCTTCTACTCTACTGTATTTCCTATGTGGTCCAAACAGTGAGCTTGCTCAGAACAAAAGAACTGTGCTTCCTACACACAGGGGCCATATCTAGTTCAACTCTGCTTAGGAATCTGACAAGAACAGTAGCTCCGCTTCAGTCCAATACACTGTACTTGCTGGGAAAAGACGCGAGTGCTCTTTGCACTGTGTATGGCAATGGGAATGCAAGAGTGACTTTCCTTACCAGAAAACAACTCTTGCTCATAGGACCAGAAACTGCATGTGATTCATTCCATTTAGGACTGGGAAACAAACGCTAGCTCGCCTTACAAGAAACACACTCTGCTTTTGAGAAAAGAGCACTCTTCTACTCTACTGTGTTTCCTATAGGGCCAGAACAGTGAGCTTGCTCAGAACAAAAGAACTGTGCTTCATACAAATACGGCCATATCTAGTTCAATTAAGCTTAGGAAACTGAAAAGAACAGTAGATCCTCTTCAGTCCAATACAGTGTACATCCTGGGAACAGACTCCAGTGTTATTTGCCCTGTGAATGACAATGGGAGCACAATAGTGACTCTTCTTGCCAAAAAACAACTCTTGCTCGTAGGACAAGAAACTGCATGTGATTCAACTCCATTTAGGACTGGGAAACAAATGCTAGCTCGCTTTACAAGAAACTCACTTTGCTTTTGAGAAAAGAGCACTCTTCTACTCAACTGTGTTTCCTATGGGGTCTGAACTGTGAGCTTGCTCAGAACAAAAGAACTGTGCTTCCTACACACAGGGGCAATATCTAGTTCAACTCTGCTTAGGAAACTGACAAGAACAGTAGCTCCTCTTCAGTATAATACACTGTACTTGCTGGGAACAGACGCGAGTGCTATTTGCACTGTGTATGGCAATGGGAGCTCAATAGTGACTTTCCTTACCAGAAAACAACTCTTGCTTGTAGGACCAGAAACTGCATGTGATTCAACTCCATTTAGAACTGGGAAACAAACACTAGCTCGCCTTTCAAGAAACACACTATGCTTTTGAGAAAAGAGCACTCTTCTACTCTACTGTGTTTCCTATAGGGCCAGAACAGTGAGTTTGCTCAGAACAAAAGAACTGTGCTTCCAACAAATACGGCCATATCTAGTTCAATTCTGTTTAGGAAACTGACAAGAACAGTAGATCCTCTTCAGTCCAATACACTGTACATGCTGGGAACAGACGCCAGTGCTATTTGCCCTGTGTATGACAATGGGATCGCAATAGTGACTCTTCTTACCAGAAAACAACTCTTGCTCGTAGGACCAAAAACTGCATGTGATTCAACTCCATTTCTGACTCTGAAACAAACGCTAGCTCGCCTTACAAGAAACACACACTTCTTTTGAGAAAAGAGCAGTCTTCTATTCTACTGTGGTTCATATGGGGTCCGAACATTGAGCTTGCTCAGAACGAAAGAACTGTGCTTTCTACACACACTGGCCATATCTAGTTCAACTCTGCTTAGGAAACTGACAAGAACAGAAGCTCCTCTTCAGTCCAATACACTGTACTTGCTGGGAACAGACGCGAGTGCTACTTGCACTGTGTATGGCAATGGGAGTGCAATAGTGGCTTTCCTTACCAGAAATCAACTCTTGCTCGTAGGACCAAAAACTGGATGTGATTGAACTCCATTTAGGACTGGGAAACAAACGCTAGCTCGCCTTACAAGAAACACACTCTGCTTTTGAGAAAAGAGCACTCTTCTACTCTACTGTGTTTCCTATGGGGTCCGAACATTGAGCTTGCTCAGAACAAAAGAACTGTGCTTCCTACACACAAGGGCCATATCTAGGTCAACTCTGCTTAGGAAACTGACAAGAACAGTAGCTCCGCTTCAGTCCAATACACTGTATTTGCTGGGAACAGACGCGAGTGCTATTTGCACTGTGTATGGCAATGGGAGCGCAATAGTGACTTTCCTTACCAGAAAACAACTCTTGCTGGTAGGACCAGAAACTGCATGTGATTCAACTCCATTTAGTACTGGGAAACAAACGCTAGCTCGCCTTACAAGAAACACACTCTGCTTTTGAGAAAAGAGCCCTCTTCTGCTCTACTGTGTTTCCTCTGGGGTTCGAACAGTGAGCTTGCTCAGAACAAAAGAACTGTGCTTCCTACACACACGGGCCATATCTAGTTCAACTCTCCTTAGGAAACTGACAAGAACAGTAGCTCCTCTTTAGTCCAATACACTGTACTTGTTGGGAACAGACGCGAGTGCTATTTGTACTGAGTATGGCAATGGGAGCGCAATAGTGACTCTTCTTACCAGAAAACAACTCTTGCTCGTAGCACCAAATACTGCATTTGATTCACCTCCATTTAGTACTGGGAAACAAACGCTAGCTATCCTTACAAGAAACACACTCTGCTTTTGAGAAAAGAGCACTCTTCTACTCTACTGTGTTTCCTATAGGGCCAGAACTTTGAGCTTGCTCAGAACAAAAGAACAGTGCCTCCTACACACACGGGCCATATCTAGTTCA
Organism: Peromyscus eremicus; assembly: GCF_949786415.1. Classification (NCBI taxonomy): domain Eukaryota; kingdom Metazoa; phylum Chordata; class Mammalia; order Rodentia; family Cricetidae; genus Peromyscus; species Peromyscus eremicus. Next base: position 105,687 of record NW_026734602.1, on the reverse strand, counting down.
ATTCTGGTTAGGAAACTGAAAAGAACAGTAGCCTCTCTTCAGTCCAATACACTGTACTTGCTGGGAACAGACGCGAGTGCTATTTGCACTGTGTATGGCAAATGGAACACAAAATGGACTCTTCTTACCAGAAAAAAACTCTTGCTCGTAGGACCAGAAACTGCATGTGTATTTCAACTCCATTTAGGAGTGGGAAGCAAACGCTAGCTCACCTTTCAAGAAACACACTCTGCTTTTGAGAAAAGATCACTTTTCTACTCTACTGTATTTACTATAGGGCCAGAACAGTGAGCTTGCTCAGAACAAAAGTACTGTGCTTCCTACACACACGGGCCATATCTAGTTCAACTCTGCTTAGGAAACTGACGAGAACAGTAGGTCCTCTTCAGTCCAATACACTGTACTTGCTGGGAAGAGACGCGAGTGCTATTTAAACTGTGTACAGCAATGGGAGCACAGTAGTGACTCTTCTTACCAGAAAACATCTCTTGCTCTTAGGACCAGAAACTGCATATGATTCAACTCCATTTAGGACTGGAAAACAAACGCTAGCTCGCCTTACAAGAAACACACTCTGTTTTTGAGAAAAGAGCACTCTTCTACTCTACTGTGTATCCTATTGGGTCCGAACAGTGAGCTTGCTCAGAACAACAGAACTGTGCTTCCTCCACACACGGGCCATATCTAGTTCAAATCTGCTTAGGAAACTGAAAAGAACAGTAGCTCCACTTCAGTCCAATACACTGTACATGCAGGGAACAGATGCCAGTGCTATTTGTCCTCTGTATGACAATGGGAGCGCAATAGTGACTCTTCTTATCAGAAAACACCTCTTGCTCGTAGGACCAGAAACTGCATGGGATTCAACTCCATTTCTGACTGGGAAACAAACACTAGCTTGCCTTACAAGAAACACACTCTGCTTTTGAGAACAGAGCACTCTTCTACTCTACTGTATTTCCTATGTGGTCCGAACAGTGAGCTTGCTCAGAACAAAAGAACTGTGCTTCCTACACACAGGAGCCATATCTAGTTCAACTCTGCTTAGGAAACTGACAAGAACAGTAGCTCCGCTTCAGTCCAATACACTGTACTTGCTGGGAAAAGACACTAGTGCTATTTGCACTGTGTATGGCAATGGGAGCGCAAGAGTGACTTTCCTTACCAGAAAACAACTCTTGCTCATAGGACCAAAAACTGTATGTGATTCAACTCCATTTAGGACTGGGAAACAAACGCTAGCTTGCCTTACAAGAAACACACTCTGCTTTTGAGAAAAGAGCACTCTTCTACTCTACTGTGTTTCCTATAGGGCCAGAACAGTGAGCTTGCTCAGAACTAAAGAACTGTGCTTCATACAAATACGGCCATATCTAGTTAAATTATGCTAAGGAAACTGAAAAGAACAGTAGATCCTCTTCAGTCCAATAAAGTGTACATGCTGGGAACAGACGCCAGTGTTATTTGCCCTGTGAATGACAATGGGAGCACAATAGTGACTCTTCTTACCAGAAAACAACTCTTGCTCTTAGGACAAGAAACTGCATGTGATTCAACTCCATTTAGGACTGGGAAACAAATGCTAGGTCCCTTTACAAGAAACACACTCTGCTTTTGAGAAAAGAGCACTCTTCTACTCTACTGTGTTTCCTATGGGGTCTGAACTGTGAGCTTGGTCAGAACAAAAGAACTGTGCTTCCTACACACAGGGGCAATATCTAGTTCAACTCTGCTTAGGAAACTGACAAGAAAAGTAGCTCCGCTTCAGTCCAATACACTGTACTTGCTGGGAACAGACGCCAGTGCTATTTGCACTGTGTATGGCAATGCGAGCGCAATAATGACTTTCCTTACCACAAAACAACTCTTGCTCATAGGACCAAAAACTGCATGTGATTCAACTCCATTTAGGACTGGGAAACAAACGCTAGCTCGCCTTACAAGAAACACACTCTGCTTTTGAGAAAAGAGCACTCTTCTACTCTACTGTGTATCCTATGGGGTCCGAACAGTCAGCTTGCTCAGAACAACAGAACTGTGCTTCCTACACACACGGGCCATATCTAGTTCAACTCTGCTTAGGAAACTGACAAGAACAGTAGCTCCACTTCAGTCCAATACACTGTACGTGCAGAGAACAGACGCCAGTGCTATTTGTCCTCTGTATGACAATGGGAGCGCAATAGTGACTCTTCTTATCAGAAAACACCTCTGGCTCATAGGACCAGAAACTGCATGGGATTCAAATCCATTTCTGACTGGGAAACAAATACTAGCTCGACTTAAAGAAACACACTCTGCTTTTGAGAACAGAGCACTCTTCTACTCTACTGTATTTCCTATGTGGTCCAAACAGTGAGCTTGCTCAGAACAAAAGAACTGTGCTTCCTACACACAGGGGCCATATCTAGTTCAACTCTGCTTAGGAATCTGACAAGAACAGTAGCTCCGCTTCAGTCCAATACACTGTACTTGCTGGGAAAAGACGCGAGTGCTCTTTGCACTGTGTATGGCAATGGGAATGCAAGAGTGACTTTCCTTACCAGAAAACAACTCTTGCTCATAGGATCAGAAACTGCATGTGATTCATTCCATTTAGGACTGGGAAACAAACGCTAGCTCGCCTTACAAGAAACACACTCTGCTTTTGAGAAAAGAGCACTCTTCTACTCTACTGTGTTTCCTATAGGGCCAGAACAGTGAGCTTGCTCAGAACAAAAGAACTGTGCTTCATACAAATACGGCCATATCTAGTTCAATTAAGCTTAGGAAACTGAAAAGAACAGTAGATCCTCTTCAGTCCAATACAGTGTACATCCTGGGAACAGACTCCAGTGTTATTTGCCCTGTGAATGACAATGGGAGCACAATAGTGACTCTTCTTGCCAGAAAACAACTCTTGCTCGTAGGACAAGAAACTGCATGTGATTCAACTCCATTTAGGACTGGGAAACAAATGCTAGCTCGCTTTACAAGAAACACACTTTGCTTTTGAGAAAAGAGCACTCTTCTACTCAACTGTGTTTCCTATGGGGTCTGAACTGTGAGCTTGCTCAAAACAAAAGAACTGTGCTTCCTACACACAGGGGCAATATCTAGTTCAACTCTGCTTAGGAAACTGACAAGAACAGTAGCTCCTCTTCAGTATAATACACTGTACTTGCTGGGAACAGACGCGAGTGCTATTTGCACTGTGTATGGCAATGGGAGCTCAATAGTGACTTTCCTTACCAGAAAACAACTCTTGCTTGTAGGACCAGAAACTGCATGTGATTCAACTCCATTTAGAACTGGGAAACAAACACTAGCTCGCCTTTCAAGAAACACACTATGCTTTTGAGAAAAGAGCACTCTTCTACTCTACTGTGTTTCCTATAGGGCCAGAATAGTGAGTTTGCTCAGAACAAAAGAACTGTGCTTCCAACAAATACGGCCATATCTAGTTCAATTCTGTTTAGGAAACTGACAAGAACAGTAGATCCTCTTCAGTCCAATACACTGTACATGCTGGGAACAGACGCCAGTGCTATTTGCCCTGTGTATGACAATGGGATCGCAATAGTGACTCTTCTTACCAGAAAACAACTCTTGCTCGTAGGACCAAAAACTGCATGTGATTCAACTCCATTTCTGACTCTGAAACAAACGCTAGCTCGCCTTACAAGAAACACACACTTCTTTTGAGAAAAGAGCACTCTTCTACTCTACTGTGTTTCCTATGGGGTCCGAACATTGAGCTTGCTCAGAACAAAAGAACTGTGCTTCCTACACACAGGGGCCATATCTAGGTCAACTCTGCTTAGGAAACTGACAAGAACAGTAGCTCCGCTTCAGTCCAATACACTGTATTTGCTGGGAACAGACGCGAGTGCTATTTGCACTGTGTATGGCAATGGGAGCGCAATAGTGACTTTCCTTACCAGAAAACAACTCTTGCTGGTAGGACCAGAAACTGCATGTGATTCAACTCCATTTAGTACTGGGAAACAAACGCTAGCTCGCCTTACAAGAAACACACTCTGCTTTTGAGAAAAGAGCCCTCTTCTGCTCTACTGTGTTTCCTCTGGGGTTCGAACAGTGAGCTTGCTCAGAACAAAAGAACTGTGCTTCCTACACACACGGGCCATATCTAGTTCAACTCTCCTTAGGAAACTGACAAGAACAGTAGCTCCTCTTTAGTCCAATACACTGTACTTGTTGGGAACAGACGCGAGTGCTATTTGTACTGAGTATGGCAATGGGAGCGCAATAGTGACTCTTCTTACCAGAAAACAACTCTTGCTCGTAGCACCAAATACTGCATTTGATTCACCTCCATTTAGTACTGGGAAACAAACGCTAGCTATCCTTACAAGAAACACACTCTGCTTTTGAGAAAAGAGCACTCTTCTACTCTACTGTGTTTCCTATAGGGCCAGAACTTTGAGCTTGCTCAGAACAAAAGAACTGTGCTTCCTACACACACGGGCCATATCTAGTTCAATTCTGGTTAGGAAACTGAAAAGAACAGTAGCCTCTCTTCAGTCCAATACACTGTACTTGCTGGGAACAGACACGAGTGCTATTTGCACTGTGTATGGCAAATCAACACAAAATGGACTCTTCTTACCAGAAAAAAACTCTTGCTCGTAGGACCAGAAACTGCATGTGTATTTCAACTCCATTTAGGAGTGGGAAGCAAACGCTAGCTCACCTTTCAAGAAACACACTCTGCTTTTGAGAAAAGATCACTTTTCTACTCTACTGTATTTACTATAGGGCCAGAACAGTGAGCTTGCTCAGAACAAAAGTACTGTGCTTCCTACACACACGGGCCATATCTAGTTCAACTCTGCTTAGGAAACTGACGAGAACAGTAGGTCCTCTTCAGTCCAATACACTGTACTTGCTGGGAAGAGACGCGAGTGCTATTTAAACTGTGTACAGCAATGGGAGCACAGTAGTGACTCTTCTTACCAGAAAACATCTCTTGCTCTTAGGACCAGAAACTGCATATGATTCAACTCCACTTAGGACTGGGAAAAAAACGCTAGCTCACCTTACAAGAAATACACTCTGCTTTTGAGAAAAGAGCACTCTTCTACTCTACTGTGTTTCCTATGGGATCCAAACAGTTAGCTTGCTCAGAACAAAAGAACTGTGCTTCCTACACACACGGACCATATCTAGTTCTACTCTGCTTAGGAAACTGACAAGAACAGTAGCTCCTCTTCAGTCCAATACACTGTACTTGCTGCGAACAGACGCCAGTACTATTTGCACTGTGTATGAATATGGGAGCACAATAGTGACTCTTCTTACCAGAAAACAACTCTTGCTCGTAGGACCAGAAACTGCATGTGATTCAACTCCATTTAGGACTGGGAACCAAACACTAGCTCTCCTTACAAGAAACACACTCTGCTTTTGAGAAAAGAGCACTCTTTTACTCTACTGTGTTTCCTGTAGGGCCAAAGCAGAGAGCTTGCTCAGAACAAAAGAAATGTGCTTCCTACACACACGGGCCATATCTAGTTCAACTCTGCTTAGGAACCTGACAAGAACAGTAGATCCTCTTCAGTCCAATACACAGTACATGCTGGGAACAGACGCCAGTGCTATTTACCCTGTGTATGACAATGGGAGCGCAATAGTGACTCTTCTTACCAGAAAACAACTCTTGCTCGTAGGACAAGAAACTGCATGTGATTCAACTCCATTTCTGATTCTGAAACAAACGCTAGCTCGCCTTACAAGAAACACACTCTGCTTTTGAGAAAAGAGCAGTCTTCTATTCTACTGTGGTTCATATGGGGTCCGAACATTGAGCTTGCTCAGAACAAAAGAACTGTGCTTCCTACACACACTGGCCATATCTAGTTCAACTCTGCTTAGGAAACTGACAAGAACAGTAGCTCCTCTTCAGTCCAATACACTGTACTTGCTGGGAACAGACGCGAGTGCTACTTGCACTGTGTATGGCAATGGGAGTGCAATAGTGCCTTTCCTTAGCAGAAAACAACTCTTGCTCGTAGGACAAGAAACTGCATGTGATTCAACTCCATTTAGGACTGGAAACAAACGCTAGCTCGCCTTACAAGAAACACACTCTGCTTTTGAGAAAAGAGCACTCTTCTACTCTACTGTGTTTCCTATGGGGTCCGAACATTGAGCTTGCTCAGAACAAAAGTACTGTGCTTCCTACACACACGGGCCATATCTAGTTCAACTCTGCTTAGGAAACTGACGAGAACAGTAGGTCCTCTTCAGTCCAATACACTGTACTTGCTGGGAAGAGACGCGAGTGCTATTTAAACTGTGTACAGCAATGGGAGCACAGTAGTGACTCTTCTTACCAGAAAACATCTCTTGCTCTTAGGACCAGAAACTGCATATGATTCAACTCCACTTAGGACTGGGAAAAAAACGCTAGCTCGCCTTACAAGAAATACACTCTGCTTTTGAGAAAAGAGCACTCTTCTACTCTACTGTGTTTCCTATGGGATCCAAACAGTTAGCTTGCTCAGAACAAAAGAACTGTGCTTCCTACACACACGGACCATATCTAGTTCTACTCTGCTTAGGAAACTGACAAGAACAGTAGCTCCTCTTCAGTCCAATACACTGTACTTGCTGCGAACAGACGCCAGTACTATTTGCACTGTGTATGAATATGGGAGCACAATAGTGACTCTTCTTACCAGAAAACAACTCTTGCTCGTAGGACCAGAAACTGCATGTGATTCAACTCCATTTAGGACTGGGAACCAAACACTAGCTCTCCTTACAAGAAACACACTCTGCTTTTGAGAAAAGAGCACTCTTTTACTCTACTGTGTTTCCTGTAGGGCCAAAGCAGAGAGCTTGCTCAGAACAAAAGAAATGTGCTTCCTACACACACGGGCCATATCTAGTTCAACTCTGCTTAGGAACCTGACAAGAACAGTAGATCCTCTTCAGTCCAATACACAGTACATGCTGGGAACAGACGCCAGTGCTATTTACCCTGTGTATGACAATGGGAGCGCAATAGTGACTCTTCTTACCAGAAAACAACTCTTGCTCGTAGGACAAGAAACTGCATGTGATTCAACTCCATTTCTGATTCTGAAACAAACGCTAGCTCGCCTTACAAGAAACACACTCTGCTTTTGAGAAAAGAGCAGTCTTCTATTCTACTGTGGTTCATATGGGGTCCGAACATTGAGCTTGCTCAGAACAAAAGAACTGTGCTTCCTACACACACTGGCCATATCTAGTTCAACTCTGCTTAAGAAACTGACAAGAACAGTAGCTCCTCTTCAGTCCAATACACTGTACTTGCTGGGAACAGACGCGAGTGCTACTTGCACTGTGTATGGCAATGGGAGTGCAATAGTGCCTTTCCTTAGCAGAAAACAACTCTTGCTCGTAGGACAAGAAACTGCATGTGATTCAACTCCATTTAGGACTGGAAACAAACGCTAGCTCGCCTTACAAGAAACACACTCTGCTTTTGAGAAAAGAGCACTCTTCTACTCTACTGTGTTTCCTATGGGGTCCGAACATTGAGCTTGCTCAGAACAAAAGAACTGTGCTTCCTACACACAGGGGCCATATCTAGGTCAACTCTGCTTAGGAAACTGACAAGAACAGTAGCTCCGCTTCAGTCCAATACACTGTATTTGCTGGGAACAGACGCGAGTGCTATTTGTACTGTGTATGGCAATGGGAGCGCAATAGTGACTTTCCTTACCAGAAAACAACTCTTGCTGGTAGGACCAGAAACTGCTTGTGATTCAACTCCATTTAGTACTGGGAAACAAACGCTAGCTCGGCTTACTAGAAACACACTCTGCTTTTGAGAAAAGAGCACTCTTCTGCTCTACTGTGTTTCCTCTGGGGTTCGAACAGTGAGCTTGCTCAGAACAAAAGAACTGTGCTTCCTACACACACGGGCCATATCTAGTTCAACTCTCCTTAGGAAACTGACAAGAACAGTAGCTCCTCTTTAGTCCAATACACTGTACTTGTTGGGAACAGACGCGAGTGCTATTTGTACTGAGTATGGCAATGGGAGCGCAATAGTGACTCTTCTTACCAGAAAACAACTCTTGCTCGTAGGACCAGAAACTGCATGGGATTCAACTCCATTTCTGACTGGGAAACAAACACTAGCTCGCCTTACAAGAAACACACTCTGCTTTTGAGAAAAGAGCACTCTTCTACTCTACTGTATTTCCTATGTGGTCCGAACAGTGAGCTTGCTCAGAACAAAAGAACTGTGCTTCCTACACACAGGAGCCATATCTAGTTCAACTCTGCTTAGGAAACTGACAAGAACAGTAGCTCCGCTTCAGTCCAATACACTGTACTTGCTGGGAAAAGACACTAGTGCTATTTGCACTGTGTATGGCAATGGGAGCGCAAGAGTGACTTTCCTTACCAGAAAACAACTCTTGCTCATAGGACCAAAAACTGTATGTGATTCAACTCCATTTAGGACTGGGAAACAAACGCTAGCTTGCCTTACAAGAAACACACTCTGCTTTTGAGAAAAGAGCACTCTTCTACTCTACTGTGTTTCCTATAGGGCCAGAACAGTGAGCTTGCTCAGAACTAAAGAACTGTGCTTCATACAAATACGGCCATATCTAGTTAAATTATGCTTAGGAAACTGAAAAGAACAGTAGATCCTCTTCAGTCCAATACAGTGTACATGCTGGGAACAGACGCCAGTGTTATTTGCCCTGTGAATGACAATGGGAGCACAATAGTGACTCTTCTTACCAGAAAACAACTCTTGCTCTTAGGACAAGAAACTGCATGTGATTCAACTCCATTTAGGACTGGGAAACAAATGCTAGGTCCCTTTACAAGAAACACACTCTGCTTTTGAGAAAAGAGCACTCTTCTACTCTACTGTGTTTCCTATGGGGTCTGAACTGTGAGCTTGGTCAGAACAAAAGAACTGTGCTTCCTACACACAGGGGCAATATCTAGTTCAACTCTGCTTAGGAAACTGACAAGAAAAGTAGCTCCGCTTCAGTCCAATACACTGTACTTGCTGGGAACAGACGCCAGTGCTATTTGCACTGTGTATGGCAATGCGAGCACAATAATGACTTTCCTTACCACAAAACAACTCTTGCTCATAGGACCAAAAACTGCATGTGATTCAACTCCATTTAGGACTGGGAAACAAACGCTAGCTCGCCTTACAAGAAACACACTCTGCTTTTGAGAAAAGAGCACTCTTCTACTCTACTGTGTATCCTATGGGGTCCGAACAGTCAGCTTGCTCAGAACAACAGAACTGTGCTTCCTCCACACACGGGCCATATCTAGTTCAACTCTGCTTAGGAAACTGACAAGAACAGTAGCTCCACTTCAGTCCAATACACTGTACGTGCAGAGAACAGACGCCAGTGCTATTTGTCCTCTGTATGACAATGGGAGCACAATAGTGACTCTTCTTATCAGAAAACACCTCTGGCTCATAGGACCAGAAACTGCATGGGATTCAAATCCATTTCTGACTGGGAAACAAATACTAGCTCGACTTAAAGAAACACACTCTGCTTTTGAGAACAGAGCACTCTTCTACTCTACTGTATTTCCTATGTGGTCCAAACAGTGAGCTTGCTCAGAACAAAAGAACTGTGCTTCCTACACACAGGGGCCATATCTAGTTCAACTCTGCTTAGGAATCTGACAAGAACAGTAGCTCTGCTTCAGTCCAATACACTGTACTTGCTGGGAAAAGACGCGAGTGCTCTTTGCACTGTGTATGGCAATGGGAATGCAAGAGTGACTTTCCTTACCAGAAAACAACTCTTGCTCGTAGGACCAGAAAATGCATGTGATTCTACTCCACTTAGGACTGGGAAACAAACACTAGCTCGCCTTACAAGAAACACGCTCTACTTTGAGAAAAGGGCACACTTCTACTCTACTGTGTTTCCTATGGGGTCCTAACAGTGAGCTTGCTCAGAACAAAAGAACCGTGCTTCCTACACACACCGGCCTTACCTAATTCAACTCTGCTTAGGAAACTGACCAGAACAGTAGATCCTCTTCAGTCCAATACACTGTACTTGCTGGCAAGAGGCGCCAGTGCTATTTGCACTTTGAATGACAATGGGAGCGCAATAGTGACTCTTCTTACCAGAAAACAACTCTTGCTGGTAGGACCAGAAACTGCATGTGATTCAACTCCATTTAGGACTAGGAAACAAACACTAGCTCGCCTTACAAGAAACACACTCTGCTTTTGAGAAAAGAGCACTCTTCCACTCTACTGTGTTTTCTATAGGACCAGAACAGTGAGCTTGCTCAGAACAAAAGAACTGTGCTTCCTACACACACGGGCCATATCTAGTTCAATTCTGCTTAGGAAACTCAGAAGAACAGTAGCTCCTCTTCAGTCCAATACACTGTACTTGCTGGGAACAGTCACGAGGGCTATTTGCACTGTGAATGGCAAAGGGAGCGCAATAGTGACTCTTCTTACCAGAAAACAACTCTTGCTCTTAGGACCAGAAACTGCATGTGATTCAGCTCCATTTAGGACTGGGAAACAAACGCTAGCTCGCCTTACAAGAAACACATTCTGCTTTTGAGAAAAGAGCACTCGTCTACTCTACTGTGTTTCCTGTAGTGCCAGAACAGTGAGCTTGCTCAGAACAAAAGAACTGTGCTTCCTACACACGGGCCATATCTAGTTCAACTCTGCTTAGGAAACTGACAAGAACAGTAGCTCTTCTTCAGTCCAATACACTGTACTTGCTCAGAACAGATGCCAGGGCTATTTGCACTCTGTATGGCAAAGGGAGCGCAATAGTGACTCTTCTAATCAGAAAACAACTCTTGCTCGTAGGACCAGAAACTGCATGTGTATTTGAACTCCATTTAGGATTGGGAAAAAAACACTAGCTCGCCTTACAAGAAACACACTATGCTTTTCAGAAATAAGCACTCTTCTACTCTACTGTGTTTCCTATGTGGTTTGAAGAGTGAGCTTGCTCAGAACAAAAGAACTGTGCTTCCTACACACACGGGCCATATCTAGTTCAACTCTGCTTAGGAAACTGACAAGAACAGTAGCTCCTCTTCAGTCCAATACACTGTACTTCCTGGAAACAGACACGAGTGCTATTTGTACTGTGTATGTCAATGGGAGCACAATAGTTACTCTTCTTACCAGAAAACAACTCTTGCTCTTAGGAACAGAAACTGAATTTGATTCAATACACTTAGGACTGGGAAACAAATGCTAGCTCGCCTTACAAGAAACACGCTCTGTTTTTGAGAATAGGGCACACATCTTCTCTACTGTGTTTCCTATGGGGTCCAAACAGTGAGCTTGCTCAGAACAAAAGAATTTTGCTTAATACACAAACGGGTCATATCTAGTTCAACTCTGCTTAGGAAACTGACAAGAACAGTAGCTCCTCTTCAGTCCAATACACTGTACTTGCTGGGAACAGACGCGAGTGCTATTTGAACTGTGTATGGCAATTGGAGCGCAATAGTGACACTTCATACCAGAAAACAACTCTTGCTCGTAGGACCAGAACCTGCATGTGATTCAACTCCATTTAGGATTGGGAAACAAACGCTAGCTCGCCTTACAAGAAACACACTCTGCTTTTGAGAATAGGGCACACATCTACTCTACTGTGTTTCAAATAGGGCGAGAACAGTGAGCATGCTCAGAACAAAAAACTGTGCTTCCTACACACACGGGCCATATCTAGTCCAACTCTGCTTAAGAAACTGACGAGAAAAGTAGCTCCTATTCAGTCCAATACACTGTAATTACTGGGTACAGACGCGAGTGCTATTTGCACTGTGTATGGCAATGGGAGCGCAATAGTGACTCTTCTTACCAGAAAACAACTCTGCTCGTAGAACCAAAAACTGCATTTCATTCAACTCCATTTAGGACTGGGAAACAAACGCTAGCTCGCCTTAGAAGAAACACACTCTGCTTTTGAGAAAAGAGCACTTTTCTACTCTACTGTTTTTCCTATATGGCCAGAACAGTGAACTTGCTCAGAACAAAAGAACTTTGCTTCCTACACACGGGCCATATCTAGTTCAATTCTGCTTAGGAAACTGACAAGAACAGTAGATCCTCTTCAGTCCAATACACTGTACTTGCTGGGAACAGACGCCAGTGCTATTTGCCCTGTGTATGACAATGGGAGCGCAATAGTGACTCTTCTTACCAGAAATCAACTCTAGCTCATAGGACCAGAAACTGCATGGGACTCAACTCCATTTAGGATTGGGAAACAAACGCTAGCTCGTCTTACAAGAAACACACTCTGCTTTTGAGAATAGGGCACACATCTACTCTACTGTGTTTCCTATGGGGTCCAAACAGTGTGCTTGCTCAGAACAAAAGAAATGTGCTTCCTACACACATGGTCCATATCTAGTTCAACTCTGCTTAGGAAACTGACGAGAATAGTAGCTCCTCTTCAGTCCAATACACTGTACTTACTGGGAACAGACGCGAGTGCTATTTGCACTGTGTTCAGCAAGGGGGCACAATAGTGACTCTTCTTGCCAGAAAACAACTCTTGCTCTTAGGACCAGAAACTGCATTTGAATCAATCCACTTAGGACTGGGAAACAAACGCTAGCTCGCCTTACAAGAAACATGCTCTGCTTTTGAGAATAGGGCACACATCTACTCTACTGTGTTTCCTATGGGGACCAAACAGTGAGTTTGCTCAGAACAAAAGAACTGTGCTTCCTACACACTCGGGCCATATCTGGTACAACTCTGCTTAGAAACTGACAAGAACAGTAGCTCCTCTTCAGTCCAATACACTGTACTCGCTAGGAACAGACGCCAGTGCTATTTGCCCTGTGTATGACAATGGGAGCGCAATAGTGACTCTTCTTACCAGAAAACAACTCTTGCTCTTAGTACCAGAAACTGCATGTGATTCAACTCCATATAGGACTGGGAAAAAAACGCTAGCTCGCCTTACAAGAAACACACTCTGTTTTAGAGAAAAGAGCACTCTTCTACTCTACTGTGTTTCCTATAGGGCCAGAACAGTGAGCTTGCTAAGAACAAAAGAACTGTACTACCTACATACACGGGCCATATCTAGTTCAACTCTGCTTAGGAAACTGAGAAGAAAAGTAGCTCTTCTTCAGTCCAATACACTGTATATGCTGAGAACAGACGCCAGTGCTATTTGCACTGTGTATGGCAATGAGAGCACAATAGTGACATTCCTTACTAGAAAACAGCTCTTGCTCATAGGACCAAAAACTTCATGTGATTCAACACCATTTAGAACTGGGAAATAAATGCTAGCTCACCTTACAAGAAACACACTCTGCTTTTGAGAAAAGAACACTCTTCTACTCTACTGTGTTTCCTATAGGGCCAGCACAGTGAGCTTGCACAGAACAAAAGAAGTGTGCTTCCTACACACACAGACATATCTAGTTCAATTCAGCTTAGGAAACTGACAAGAACAGTATACCCTCTTCAGTCAAATACACTGCACATGCTGGGAACAGACAGCAGTGCTATTTGCCCTGTGTATGACAATTGGAGCGCAATAGTGACTCTTCTTACCAGAAAACAACTCTTGCTCGTAGGACCAGGAACTGCATGTGATTCAACTCCATTTAGGACTGGGAAACAAACGCTAGCTCGCCTTACAAGAAACATACTCTGCTTTTGAGAAAAGAGCACTCATCTATTCTACTGTGTTTCCTATGGTGTCCGAAAAGTGAGCTTGCTCAGAACAAAAGAACTGTGCTTCCTACACACACGGGCCATATCTAGTTCAACTCTGCTTAGAAAACTGACAAGAACAGTAGCTGCTCTTCAGTCCAATACACTGTACTTGCTGGGAACAGATGACAGTGCTATTTGCACTGTGTATGGCAATGGGAGCACAATAGTGACTCTTCTTACCAGAAAAAAACTCTTGCTCATAGGACCAGAAACTGCATGTAATTCAATTCCATTTCTAACTGGGAAGCAAATACTAGCTTGTCTTTCAAGAAACACAATCTAATTTTGAGAAAAGAGCCCTCATCTACTGTACTGTGTTTCCTATCGTGTCCGCACATTGTGCTTTCTCAGAACAAAAGAACTGTGCTTCCTACACACGGCCATATCTAGTTCAACTCCTCTTAGGAAAATGACAAGAACAGTAGCTCCTCTTCAGTCCAATACACTGTACTTGCTGGGAACAAACGCGAGTGCTATATGCACAATGTATGGCAATGGGAGCGCAATAGTGACTTTCCTTACCAGAAAACAACTCTTGCTCATAGGACCAGAAACTGCATGTGATTCAACTCCATTTAGGGGTGGGAAACAAACGCTAGCTCGCCTTACAAGAAACACACTCTGCTTTTGAGAAAAGAGCACTCTTCTACTCTACTGTGTTTCCTATAGGGCCAGAACAGTGAGCTTGATCAGAACAAGAGAACTGTGCTTCTTACACACACGGCCATATCTAGTTCAATTCTTATTAGGAAACTGACAAGAACAGTAGATCCTCTTCTGTCCAATACACTGTACATGCTGGGAAACGACGCCAGTGATATTTGTCCTGTGTATGACAATGGGAGCACAATAGTTACTCTTCTTACCAGAAAACATCTCTTGCTCGTAGGACCAGAAACTGCATGTGATTCAACTCCATATAGACCTGGGAAAAAAACGCTAGCTCGCTTTACAAGAAACACACTCTGCTTTTGAGAAAAGAGCACTCTTCTACTCTACTGTGTTTCTTATGGTGTCCAAACAGTGAGCTTGCTCAGAACAAAAGAACTGTCCTTCCTACACCAACGGGCCATATCTAGTTCAACTCTGCTTAGGAAACTGACAAGAACAGTAGCTCCTCTTCAGTCCAATACACTGTACTTGCTGGGAACAGACGCCAGTGCTATTTGCAGTGTGTATGGCAATGGGAGCGCAATAGTGACTCTTCTTACCAGAAAAATTTCTTGCTCGTAGGACCAGAAACTGCATGGGATTCAACTCCATTTGTGACTGGGAAACAAACACTTGCTCGCCTTTCAAGAAACACACTCTGCTTTTGTGAAAAGGGCACTCTTCTACTCTACTGTGTTTCCTATGGGGTCCGAACAGTGAGCTTGCTCAGAACAAAAGAACTGTGCTTCCTACACACACGGCCATATCTAGTTTAATTCTGCTTAGGCACCTGACAAGAACAGTAGATCCTCTTCAGTCCAATACACTGTACATGCTGGGAACCGACGCCAATGCTATTTGCCCTGTGTATGACATTGGGAGCGCAATAGTGACTCTTCTTACCAGAAAACAGCTCTTGCTCGTAGGACCAGAAACTGCATGGGATTCAACTCCATTTAGGACTGGGAAACAAACGCTAGCGCAACTTACAAGAAACACACTCTGCTTTTGAGAAAAGAGCACTCTTCTACTCTACTGTGTTTCCTAAGGGGTCCGAACAGTGAGCTTGCTCAGAACAAAAGAACTGTGCTTCCTACACACATGGGCCATATCTAATTCAACTTTGCTTAGGAAACTGACAAGAACAGTAGCTCCTCTTCAGTCCAATACACTGCACATGCTGGGAACAGACACCAGTGCTATTTGTCCTGTGTATGGCAATAGGAGCACAATAGTGACTCTTCTTACCAGAAAACAACTCTTGCTCGTAGGAAGAGAAACTGCATGGGATTCAACACCATTTAGGACTGCGAAACAAACACTAGCTCGCCTTACAAAAAATACACTCTGCTTTTGAGAAAAGAGCACACTTCTACTCTACTGTGTTTCCTATAGGGTCCGAAGAGTGAGCTTGCTCAGAACAAAAGAACTGTGCTTCCTACACACACGGGCCATATCTATTCCAACTCTTCTTAGGAAACTGACAAGAACAGTAGATCCTCTTCAGTCCAATACACTGTACTTGATGGTAACAGACGGGAGTGCTATTTGCACTGTGTGTGGCAATGGGAGCGCAATAGTGACTCTTCTTTCCAGAAAACAACTCTTGCTCATGAGACCAAAAACTGCATGTGATTCAACTCCATTTAGGACTGGGAAACAAACGCTAGCTCGCCTTACAAGAAACTCACTCTGCTTTTGAGAAAAGAGCACTCTTCTACTCTAATGTGTTTCCTATAGGGCCAGAAAAGTGACCTTGCTCAGAACAAAAGAACTGTGCTTCCTACACACACGGCCATATCAAGTTGAATTCTGCTTAGGAAACTGACAATAACAGTAGAACCTCCTCAGTCCAATACACTGTACATGCTGGGAACAGACGCCAGTGCTATTTGTAATGTTTATGACAATGGCAGCCCAATAGTGACTCTTTTTTCCAGAAAACAACACTTGCTCGTAGGACCAAAAACTGCATGTAATTCAACTCCATTTAGGACTGGGAAACAAACACGAGGTCGCCTTAGAAGAAACACACTCTGATTTTGAGAAAAGAGCACTCTTCTCCTCTACAGTGTTTCCTAAGAGGTCCGAACAGTGAGCTTACTCAGAGCAAAAGAACTGTGCTTCCTACACACACAGCCATATCTAGTTCAATTTTGCTTAGGAAACTGACAAGAACAGTAGATCCTCTTCAGCCCAATACACTGTACTTGCTGGGAACATACGCCAGTGCTATTTGCCCTGTGTATGGCAATGGGAGCACAATAGTGACTCTTCTTACCAGAAAACAACTCTTGCTCGTAGGACCAGAAACTGCATGTGATTCAACTCCATTTAGGACTGGGAAAAAAACGCTAGCTAGCATTATAAGAAACACACTCTGCTTTTGAGAAAAGAGAGCTTTTCTAGTCTACTGTGTTTCCTACGGGGTCCGAACAGTGAGCTTGCTCCGAACAAAAGAACCGTGCTTCCTACACACACGGGCCATATCTAGTTCAACTCTGCTTAGGAAACTGACAAGAACAGTAGCTCCTCTTCAGTCCAATACACTGTACTTGCTGGGAACAGACGGCAGTGCTATTTGCACTGTGTATGGCAATGTGAACGCAATAGTGACTCTTCTTTCCAGAAAACAACTCTTGCTCATGGGACCCAAAACTGCATGTGATTCAACTCCATTTAGGACTGGGAAACAAATGCTAGCTTGCCTTACAAGAAACACAATCTGCTTTTGAGAAAAGAGCACTCTTCTACTCTATAGTGTTTCCTATAGAGCCAGAACAGTGAGCTTGCTCAGAACAAAAGAACTGTGCTTCCTACACACACAGCCATATCTGGTTAAATTCTGCTTAGGAAAATGACAAGAACAGTAGATCCTCTTCAGTCCAATACACTGTACATGCAAGGAATAGACGCCAGTGCTTTTTGCCTTGTGTATGACAATGGGAGTGCAATAGTGACTCTTCTTACCAGAAAACAACTCTTGCTCGTAGGACCAGAAACTGCATGTGATTAAACTCCATTTAGGACTGGGAAACAAACGCTAGCTCGCCTTACAAGAAACACACTCTGCTTTTGAGAAAAGAGCACTGTTCTACTCTACTGTATTTCTTATGGGGTCCGAACTGTGAGCTTGCTCAGAACAAAAGAACTGTGCTTCCTACCAACACGGGCCATATCTACATCAATTCTGCTTAGGAAACTGACAAGAACAGTAGATCCTCTTCAGTCCGATACACTGTACATGCTGGGAACAGACGCCAGTGCTATTTGCCCTGTGTATGACAGTGGGAGCTCAATAGTGACTATTCTTACCAGAAAACAACTCTTGGTCATAGGACCAGAAACTGCGTGTGATTCAACTCCATTTAGGACTGAAAAACAAATGCTAGCTCGCCTTACAAGAAACACACTCTGTTTTTGAGAAAAGGGCACTCTTCTACTCTACTGTGTTTCCTATAGGGCCAAAACAGTGAGCTTGCTCAGAACAAAAGAACAGTGCTTCCTACACACACGGCCATATCTAGTTCAATTCTGCTTAGGAAACTGACAAGAACAGTAGATCCTCTTCAGTCCAATACACTGTACATGCTGGGAACAGACGCCAGTGCTATTTGCCCTGTGTATGACAATGGGAGCGCAATAGTGACTCTTCTTACCAGAAAACAACTCTTGCTCGTAGGACCAGAAACTGCATGTGATTTTACTCCATTTAGGACTGGGAAACAAACGCTAGCTTGCCTTACAGGAAACACACTCTGCTTTTGAGAAAAGAGCACTCTTCTACTCTAATGTGTTTCCTATAGGGCCAGAAGAGTGAGCTTGCTCAAAACAAAAGAACTGTGCTTCCTACACACACCGAATATATTTAGTTCAACTCTGCTTAGGAAACTGACAAGAACAGTAGATCCTCTTCAGTCCAATACACTGCACATGCTGGGAACAGACGCCAGTGCTATTTGCCCTGTGTATAGCAATGGGAGCGCAACAGTGACTCTTCTTTCCAGAAAACAACTCTTGCTCGTAGGACCAAAAACTGCATGGGATTCAACTCCATTTAGGACTGGGAAACAAACGCTAGCTCGCCTTACAAGAAACACACTCTGCTTTTGAGAAATGAGCACTCTTCTACTCTACTGTTTTTCCTATGGGATCCGAACAGTGAGCTTGCTCAGAACAGAAGAAGTGTGCTTCCTACACACACGGGCCATATCCAGTTCAACTCTGCTTAGGAAACTGATAAGAACAGTAGCTCCTCTTCAGTCCAATACACTGTACTTGCTGGGAACAGACTCCAGTGCTATTTGCACTCTGTATGGCAATGGGAGCACAATAGTGACTTTCCTTACCAAAAAACAACTCTTGCTCGTAGGACCAGAAACTGCATGGGATTCAACACCATTTAGGACTGGGAAACAAACACTAGCTCGCCTTACAAGAAATACACTCTGCTTTTGAGAAAAGAGCACACTTCTACTCTACTGTGTTTCCTATAGGGTCTGAAGAGTGAGCTTGCTCATAAAAAAAGAACTGTGCTTCCTACACAAACGGGCCATATCTATTCCAACTCTTCTTAGGAAACTGAAAAGAACAGTAGCTCCTCTTCAGTCCAATAAACTGTACTTCCTGGGAACAGACGCCAGTGCTATTTGCACTGTGTATGGCAATGGGAGCACAATAGTGACTCTTCTTACCAGAGAACAACTCTTGCTCATAGGACCAGAAACTGCATGTGATTTTACTCCATTTAGGACTGGGAAACAAACGCTAGCTCGCCTTACAAGAAACACACTCTGCTTTTGAGAAAAGAGCACTCTTCTACTCTAATGTGATTCCTATAGGGCCAGAAGAGTGAGCTTGCTCAGAACAAAAGAACTGTGCTTCGTACACACACCGACTACATTTAGTTCAACTCAACTTAGGAAACTGACAAGAACAGTAGATCCTCTTCAGTCCAATACACTGCACAAGCTGGGAACAGACGCCAGTGCTATTTGCCCTGTGTATAGCAATGGGAGCGCAATAGTGACTCTTCTTTCCAGAAAACAACTCTTGCTCGTAGGACCAAAAACTGCATGTGATTCAACTCCATTTAGGACTGGGAAACAAACGCTAGCTCGCCTTACAAGAAACACACTCTGCTTTTGAGAAAAGAACACTCTTCTACTCTACTGTGTTTCCTATGGGTCCGAACAGTGAGCTTGCTCAGAACAGAAGAAGTGTGCTTCCTACACACGGGCCATATCCAGTTCAACTCTGCTTAGGAAACTGACAAGAACAGTAGCTCCTCTTCAGTACAATACACTGTACTTGCTGGGAACAGACGCCAGTGCTATTTGCACTGTGTATGGCAATGGGAGCACAATAGTGACTTTCCTTACCAGAAAACAACTCTTGCTCGTAGGACCAAAATCTGCATGTGATTCAACTCCATTTAGGACTGGGAAACAAACACTAGCTCGCCTTACAAGAAACACATGCTGCTTTTGAGTAAAGATCACTCTTCTACTCTACTCTGTTTCCTAAATGGCCAAAAGAGTGAGCTTGCTCAGAACAAAAGAACTGTGCTTCCTAGACACACGGCCATATCTGGTTCAATTCTGCTTAGGAAACTGACAAGAACAGTAGATCCTCTACAGTCTAATACACTGTACATGCTGGGAATAGACCACAGTGCTATTTGCCTTGTGTATGACAATGGGAGCGCAATATTGTCTCTTCTTACCAGAGAACAACTCTTGCTCGTAGGACCAGAAACTGCATGTGATTCAACTCCATTTAGGACTGGGAAACAAATGCTAGCTCGCCTTACAAGAAACACACTCTGCTTTTGAGAAAAGAGCACTCTTCTACTCTAACGTGTTTCTGATAAGCCCAGAACAGTGAGCTTGCTCAGAAGAAAGGAAGTGTGCTTCCTACACACAATAACCATATCTAGTTCAATGCTGCTTAGGAAACTGACAAGAACAGTAGATCCTCTTCAGTCCAATACACTGTACATGCTGGGAACAGACGCCAGTGCTATTTGCCCTGTGTATGACAATGGGAGCTCAATAGTGACTCTTCTTACCAGAAAACAACTCTTGCTCGTAGGACCAGAAACTGCATGTGATTTTACTCCATTTAGGACTGGGAAACAAACGCTAGCTTGCCTTACAGGAAACACACTCTGCTTTTGAGAAAAGAGCACTCTTCTACTCTAATGTGTTTCCTGTAGGGCCAGAAGAGTGAGCTTGCTCAAAACAAAAGAACTGTGCTTCCTACACGCACCGACTATATTTAGTTCAACTCTGCTTAGGAAACTGACAAGAACAGTAGATCCTCTTCAGTCCAATACACTGCACATGCTGGGAACAGACGCCAGTGCTATTTGCCCTGTGTATGACAATGGGAGCACAATAGTGACTCTTCTTACCAGAAAACAACTCTTGCTCGTAGTACCAGAAACTGCATGTAATTCAACTCCATTTAGGACTGCGAAACAAACGCTAGCTCGCCTTACAAGAAACACACTCTGCTTTTGAGAAAAGAGCACTCTTCTACTCTGCAGTGTTTCCTATGGGGTCCGAACAGTGAGCTTGCTCAGAACAAAAGAACTGTGCTTCCTACACACACGGGTCATATCTAGTTCATCTCTACTTAGGAAACTGACAAGAACAGTAGCTCCTCTTCAGTCCAATACACAGCACATGAGGGGAACAGATGCCAGTGCTATTTGCAATGTCTATGAAAATGGGACCGCAATAGTACTCTTCTTACCAGGAAACAACTCTTGCTCGTAGGACCAGAAAGTGAATGTGATTCAACACCATTTAGGACAAAAAAAAAAAAAAAAAAAAAAAACGCTAGCTCGCTTTACAAGAAACACATGCTGTTTTGAGAAAAGTGCACTCTTCTACTCTACTGTGTTTCTTATGAGGTCAGAACAGTGAGCTTGCTCAGAACAAAAGAACTGTGCTTCCTACACAAACGGGCCATATCTAAATCAATTCTGCTTAGGAAACTGACAAGGACAGTAGATCCTCTTCAGTCCAATACACTGCACATGCTGGGAACAGACGCGAGTGCTATTTGCCCTGTGTATGACAATGGAAGCACAATAGTGACTCTTCTTACCAGAAAACAACTCTTGCTCGTAGGACGAGAAACTGCATGTGATTCAACTCCATTTAGGACTGGGAAACAAATGCTAGCTAGCCTTACAAGAAACACATCTGCTTTTGAGAAAAGAGCACTCTTCTACTCTACAGTTTTTCCTATGAGGTCCGAACAGTGAGCTTGTTCAGAACAAAAGAACTGTGCTTCCTACACACAGGGCCCATATCTAGTTCAACTCTGCTTAGGAAACTGACAAGAACAGTAGTTCCTCTTCAGTCCAGTATACTGTACTTGCTGCGAACAGACGCAAGCGCTATTTGCACTGTGTATGGCAATGGGAGCTCAATAGTGACTCTTCTTACCAGAAAACAAGTCTTGCTCGTAGGACCAGAAACTGCATGGGATTAAACTTTATTTCTGACTGGGAAACAAACACTAGCTCACCTTACAAGAAACACACTCTGCTTTTAAGAAAAGAGAACTCTTCTACTCTACTGTGTTTCCTATGGGATCCGAACAGTGAGCTTGCTCAGAACAAAAGAACTGGGCTTCCTACACACACGGTCATATCTAGTTCAATTCTGCTTAGGAAACTGACAAGAATAGTAGATCCTCTTCAGGCCAATACTCTGTAGTTGCTGGGAAAGACGCGAGTGCTATTTGCCCTGTGTTTGACAATGGGAGAGCAATAGTGACTCTTCTTACCAGAAAACAACTCTTGCTCCTAGGACCAGAAACTGCATGTGATTCAACTCCATTTAGGACTGGGAAACAAACGCTAGCTCGCCTTACAAGAAACACACTCTGCTTTTGAGAAAAGAGAACTCTTCTACTCTACTGTTTTTCCTATGGGATCCGAACAGTGAGCTTGCTCAGAACAAAAAAAATTGTGCTTCCTACACACACGGCCATATCTAGTTCAATTCTGCTTAGGAAACTGACAAGAACAGTAGCTCATCTTCAGTCCAATACACTGTACATGCTGGGAACAGACGCCAGTGCTATTTGCCCTGTGTATGGCAAAGGGAGCACAATAGTGACTCTTCTTACCAGAAAACAACTCTTGCTAGTAGTACCAGAAACTGCATGTGATTCAACTCCATTTAGGACTACGAAACAAACGCTAGCTTGCCTTACAAGAAACACACTCTGCTTTTGAGAAAAGAGCACTCTTCTACTCTACATTGTTTCCCATGGGTTCTGAACAGTGAGCTTGCTCAGAACAAAAGAACTGTGCTTCCTACACACACGGGCCATATCTAGTTCAACTCTACTTAGGAAACTGACAAGAACAGTAGCTCCTCTTAAGTCCAATACACTGTACTTAATGGGAACAGACGCGAAGGCTATTTGCACTGGGTATGGCAATGGCAGCACAATAGTGACTTTCCTAGCCAGAAAACAACTCTTGCTCATAGGACCAAAAACTGCATGTGATTCAACTCCATTTAGGACTGGGAACCATAAAATTGCTCGCCTTACAAAAAACAAACTTTACTTTTGAGAAAAGATCACTCTTCTACACTACTGTGTTTCCTATAGTGCCAGAACATTGAGCTTGCTCAGAACAAATGAACTGTGCTTCCTACACACACGGCCATATCTAGTTCAATTCTGCTTAGGAAACTGACAGGAACAGTAGATCCTCTTCAGTCCAATACACTGTACACGTTGGGAACAGATGCCAGTGCTATTTGCAATGTGTATGAAAATGGGACCGCAATAGTACTCTTCTAACCAGGAAACAACTCTTGCTCGTAGGACCAGAAACTGCATGTGATTCAACTCCACTTAGGACTGAAAAAAAAAATGCTAGCTCGCCTTACAAGAAACAAACTATGCTTTTGAGAAAAGGGCACTCTTCTACTCTACTGTGTTTCATATGGGGTCAGAACAGTGAGCTTGCTCAGAACAAAAGAACTGTGCTTCCTACACACACGGGCCATATCTAGATCAATTCTGCTTAGGAAACTGACAAGGACAGTAGATCATCTTCAGTCCAATACACTGCACATGCTGGGAACAGACGCGAGTGCTATTTGCCCTCTGTATGTCAATGGAAGCGCCATACTGACTCTCCTTACCAGAAAACAACTCTTGCTCGTAGGACCAGAAACTGCATGTGATTCAACTCCATTTAGGACTGGGAAACAAACGCTAGCTCGCCTTACAAGAAACACACTCTGCTTTTGAGAAAAGAGCACTCTTCTACTCTACAGTGTTTCCTTTGGGGTCCAAACAGTGAGCTTGCTCAGAACAAAAGAACTGTGCTTCCTACACACACGGGCCATATCTAGTTCAACTCTGCTTAGGAAACTGACAAGAACAGTAATTGCTCTTCAGTCCAATACACTGTACTTGCTGGGAACAGACGCGAGTGCTATTTGCACTGTATATGTCAATGGGAGCGCAATAGTGACTTTTCTTACCAGAAAACAACTCTTGCTCGTAGGACCAGAAACTGCATGGGATTCAACTCCATTTCAGACTGGGAAACAAACACTAGCTCGCCTTACAAGAAACACACTCTGCTTTTCAGAAAAGAGCACTCTTCTACTCAACAGTGTTTCCTATGAGGTCCGAACAGTGAGCTTGTTCAGAACAAAAGAACTGTGCTTCCTACACACAGTGCCCATATCTAGTTCAACTCTGCTTAGGAAACTGACAAGAACAGTAGTTCGTCTTCAGTCCAGTACACTGTACTTGCTGCAAACAGAAGCAAGCGCTATTTGCACTGTGTGTGGCAATGGTAGCACAACAGTGACTATTCTTACCAGAAAACAAGTCTTGCTCGTAGGACCAGAAACTGCATGGGATTCAACTTTATTTCTGACTGGGAAACAAACACTAGCTCACCTTACAAGAAACACACTCTGCTTTTGAGAAAAGAGAACTCTTCTACTCTACTGTGTTTCCTATGGGATCCGAACAGTGAGCTTGCTCAGAACAAAAGATCTGTGCTTCCTACACACACGGTCATATCTAGTTCAATTCTGCTTAGGAAACTGACAAGAATAGTAGATCGTCTTCAGTCCAATACACTGTAGTTGCTGGGAAGAGACGCGAGTGCTATTTGCCCTGTGTATGACAATGGGAGAGCAATAGTGACTCTTCTTACCAGAAAACAACTCTTGCTCATAGGACCAGAAACTGCATGTGATTCAACTCCATTTAGGACTGGGAAACAAACGCTAGCTCGCCTTACAAGAAACACACTCTGCATTTGAGAAAAGAGCCCTCTACTTTAAAGTGTTTCCTATGGGGTCCGAAAAGTGAGCTTGCTCAGAACAAAAGAACTGTGCTTCCTACACACACAAGCCATATCTAGTTCAACTCTGCTTAGGAAACTGACAAGAACAGTAGCTCCTCTTCAGTCCAATACACTGTAATTCCTGGGAACAGACACGAGTGCTATTTGCACTGTATATGGCAATGGGATCCCAATAGTGACTCTTCTTATCAGAAAACAACTCTTGCTCGTAGGACCAGAAACTGCATGGGATTCAACTCCGTTTCAGACTGGGAAACAAACTCTAGCTCGCCTTACAAGAAACACACTCTGCTTTTGATAAAAGAGCACTCTTCTACTCTACTGTGTTTCTTATGAGGTCCGAACAGTGAGCTTGCTTAGAACAAAAGAACTGTGCTTTCAACACACAGGGGCCATATCTAGTTCAACTCTGCTTAGGAAACTGACAAGAACAGTAGCTCCTCTTCAGTCCAGTACACTGTACTTCTTGGGAACAGACACGCTATTTGCACTGTGTAGGGGAATGGGAGCACAATAGTGACTTTCCTTACCAGAAAACAACTCTTGCTCATGGGACCAAAAACTGCATGTGATTCAACTCCATTTAGGACTGCGAAACAAACGCTAACTAGCCTTACAAGAAACACACTCTGCTTCTGAGAAAAGAGCACTCTTCTACTCTACTTTGTTTCCTTTGGGGTCCAAACAGTGAGCTTGCTCAGAACAAAAGAACTGTGCTTCCTACACACACGGGCCATATCTAGTTCAACTCTGCTTAGGAAACTGACAAGAACAGTAGCTCCTCTTCAGTCCAATACACTGTACTTGTCGGGAACAGACGCGAGTGCTATTTGCACTGTATATGGCAATGGAAGCGCAATAGTGACTCTTCTTACCAGAAAAAATCTCTTGCTCGTAGGACCAGAAACTGCATGGGATTCAAATCCATTTAGGACTGCGAAACAAACGCTAGCTCGCCTTACAAGAAACACACTCTGCTTTTGAGAAAAGAGCACTTTTCTACTCTACTGTGTTTCCTTTGGGGTGCAAACAGTGAGCTTGCTCAGAACAAAAGAACTGTGCTTCCTACACACACGGGCCATATCTAGTTCAACTCTGTGTTGGAAACGGACAAGAACAGTAGCTCCTATTCAGTCCAATACACTGTATTTGCTGGGAAAAGACGCGAGAGCTATTTGCACTGTATATGGCAATGGGATCCCAATAGTGACTCTTCTTACCAGAAAACAACTCTTGCTCGTAGGAACAGAAACTGCATGGGATTCAACTCCATTTCTGACTGGGAAACAAACACTAGCTTGCCTTACAAGAAACACACTCTGCTCTTGAGAAAAGAGCCCTCTTCTACTCTAAAGTGTTTCCTATGGGGTCCGAACAGTGAGCTTGCTCAGAACAAAAGAACTGTGCTTCCTACACACAGGGGCCATATCTAGTTCAACTCTGCTTAGGAAACTGACAAGGACAGTAGATCATCTTCAGTCCAATACACTGTACATGCTGGGAACAGACGCGAGTGCTATTTGCCCTGTGTATATCATATGGAGCGCAATAGTGACTCTTCTTACCAGAAAACAACTCTTGCTCATAGGACCAAAAGCTACCTGTGATTCAACTCCATTTAGGACTGGGAAACAAACGCTAGATCGCCTTACAAGAAACACACTCTGCTTTTGAGAAAAGAGCACTCTTCTACTCTACTGTGTTTCCTATAGGGCCAAAACAGTGAGCTTGCTCAGAACAAAAGAACTGTGCTTCCTACACACACGGTCAAACCTAGTTCAATTCTGCTTAGGAAACTGACAAGAATAGTAGCTCCTCTTCAGTCCAATACACTGTACTTGCTGGGAAGAGACGCGAGAGCTATTTGCCCTGTGTATGACAATGGGAGCGCAATAGTGACTCTTCTTACCAGAAAACAACTCTTGCTCGTAGGACCAGAAACTGCACGTGATTCAACTCCATTTAGGACTGGGAAACAAACGCTAGCTCGCCTTACAATAAGCACATTCTGCTTTTGAGAAAAGAGCACTCATCGGCTCTACCCTGTTTCCTATAGGGCCAGTACAGTGAGCTTGCTCAGAACAAGAGAACTGTGCTTCCTACACAAAAGACCATATCCAGTTCAATTCTGCTTAGGAAACTGACAAGAACAGTAGCTCCTCTTCAGTCCAATACACTATACTTGCTGGGAACAGATGCGAGTGCTATTTGCACTGTGTATGGCAATGGGAGCACAATAGTGACTTTCCTTACCAGAAAACAACTCTTGCGTGTAGGACCAAAAGTTATATGTGATTCAACTCCATTTAGTACTGGGAATCAAACGCTAGCTCGCCTTACAAAAAACACACTCTGCTTTTGAGAAAAGAGCACTCTTCTACTCTACTGTGTTTCCTATAGGGCCAGAACAGTGAGATTGCTCAGAAGAAAAGAACTGTGCTTCCTACAAACACGGGCCATATCTAGTTCAACTCTGCTTAGGATACTGACAAGAACAGTAGCTCCTCTGCAGTCCAATACACTGTACTTGCTGGGAACATACGCGAGTGCTATTTGCACTGTGTAGAGTAATGGGAGCGCAATAGTGACTCTTCTTACCAGAAAACAACTCTTGCTCATAGGACCAGAAACTGCATGTCATTCAACTCCGTTTAGGACTGGGAAACAAACGCTAGCTCGCCTTACAAGAAACACACTCTGCTTTTGAGAAAAGAGCACTCTTCTAGTCTACTGTGTTTCCTATAGCGCCAGGACAATGAGCTTGCTCAGAACAAAAGAACTGTGCTTCCTAAACACACGGCCATATCTAGTTCAATTTTGTTTAGTAAACTGACAAGAAAAGTAGATCCTCTTCAGTCCAATACACTGTACATGCTGGGAATAGAGGCCAGTGCTATTTGCACTGTGTACAGCAATGGCAGCGCAATAGTGACTCTTCTTACCAGAAAATAACTCTTGCTCGTACGACCAGAAACTGCATGTGATTCAACTCCATTTAGGACTTGGAAACAAACACTAGCTCGTCTTACAAGAAACACACTCTGCTTCTGAGAAAAGAGCACTCTTCTACTCTACTGTGTTTCCTATAGGGCCAGAACAGAGAGCTTGCTCAGAACAAAAGAACTGTGCTTCCTGCACACACAGGCCATATCTAGTTCAACTCTGCTTAGGAAACTGACAAGAACAGTAGATCCTCTTCAGTCCAATACACTGTACTTGCTGGGAACAGACACGAGTGCTATTTGCACTGTGTATGGAATTGGGAGCACAATAGTGACTCTTTTTACCAGAAAACAACTCTTGCTCGTAGGAACAGAAACTGCATGTGATTCAACTCCATTTAGGACTGGGAAACAAATGCTAGCTCGCCTTACAATAAACACACTCTGCTTTTGAGAAAAGAGAACTCTTCTACTCTACTGTGTTTTCTATGGGGTCCTAACAGTGAGCTTGCAGAGAACAAAAGAACTGTGCTTCCTACACACACGGGCCATATCTAGTTCAATTCTGCTTAGGAAACTGACGAGAATAGCAGCTCCTCTTCAGTCTAATACACTGTACTTGCTGGGAACAGACGCGAGTGCTATTTGCACTGTGTATGGCAAAGGGAGCACAATAGTGACTCTTCTTAAGAGAAAACAACTCATGCTCATTGGACTAGAAACTTCATGGGATTCAACTCCATTTCTAAATGGGAAACAAACACTAGCTTGCCTTAAAAGAAACACACTCTGCTTTTGAGAAAAGAGCCCTCCTCTACTCTACTGTGTTTCCTATAGGGCAAGTACAGTGAGCTTGCTCAGAACAAAAGAACTGTGCTTCCTATACACATGGCCATATCCAATTCAATTCTGCTTAGGAAACTGACAAGAACAGTAGCTCCTTTTCAGTCCAATACACTCTACATGCTGGGAACAGACGCCCGTTCTATTTGCCCTTTGTATGACAATGGGAGCACAATAGTGTCTCTTCTTACCAGAAAACAACTCTTGCTCATAGGACCAGAAACTGCATGTGATCCAACTCCGATTAGGACTGGGAAACAAACGCTAGCTAGCCTTACAAGAAACACACTCTGCTTTTGAGAAAAGAGCACTCTTCTACTCTACTGTCTTTCCTATAGCGCCAGAACAGTGAGCTTGCTCAGAACAAAAGAACTGTGCTTCCTACACACACAGGCAATATCTAGTTCAACTCTGCATAGGAAACTGACGAGAACAGTAGCTCCTTTTCAGTCCAATACACTGTACTTGCTGAGAACAGATGCCGGTGCTATTTGCACTGTGTATGGAAATGGGAGCGCAATAGTGACTTTCCTTACCAGAAAACAACTCTTGCTCGTAGGACCAAAAACTGCATGTGATTCAACTCCACTTAGGACTGGGAAACAGACGCTATCCTCGCCTTACAAGAAACACAATCTGCTTTTGAGAAAAGAGCACTCTTCTACTCTGTTGTTTTTCTTATAGGGCCAGTACAGTGAGCTTGCCCAGAACAAAAGAACTGTGCATCCTACACACACGATCCATATCTAGTTCAATTCTGCTTAGGAAACTGACAAGAACAGTAGATCCTCTTCAGTCCAATACACTGTACTTGCTTGGAACAAACGCCAGTGCTATTTGCACTGTGAATGACAATGGGAGCACAATAGTGACTTTTCTTACCAGAAAACAACTCTTGCTCGTAGGACCAGAAACTGCATGGGATTCAACTCCATTTAGGACTGGGAAAAAATCGCTAGCTCGCCTTAAAAGAAACACACTCTGTTTTTGAGAATAGAGCACTCTTCTACTCTACTGTGTTTCCTATAGCGCCAGTACAGTTAGCTTGCTCAGAATAAAAGAACTGTGCTTCCTACACACACGGCCCTATGTAGTTCAATTCTGCTCATTAAACTGAGAAGAACGTTAGATACTCTTCAGTCCAATACACTGTACATGCTGGGAACAGATGCCAGTGCTATTTGCCCTGTGTATGACAGTGGGAGCGCAACAGTGACTCTTCTTACCAGAAAAAAAATCTCTTGCTCGTAGGACCAGAAACTGCATGTGACTCAACTCCACTTAGGAATGGGAAACACATGCTAGCTCGTCTTACAAGAAACACACTCTGCTTTTGAGAAAAGAGCACTCTTTTACTCTACTGTGTCTCCTATAGGGCCAGAACAGTGAGCTTGCTCAGAACAAAAGATCTGTGCTTCCTAGACACACGGGCCATATGTAGTTCAACTCTGCTTAGGAAACTGACGAGAACAGTAGGTCCTCTTCAGTCCAATACACTGTACTTGCTGGGAACAGATGTGAGTGCTATTTGCACTGTGTACAGTAATAGGAGCACAATAGTGACATTTCTTACCAGAAAACAACTTTTGCTCTTAGGACCAGAAACTGCATGTGATTCAACTCCACTTAGGACTGGGAAACAAACGCTAGCTCGCCTTACAAGAAACACCCTCGCTTTTGAGAATAGGGAACACTTCTACTCTACTGTTTTTCCTATGTGGTCCGAACAGTGAGCTTGCTCAGAACAAAAGAACTGTGCTTCCTACACACACGGGCCATATCTAGTTCAACTCTGCTTAGGAAACTGACAAGAACAGTAGCTCCTCTTCAGTCCAATACACTGTACTTGTTCGGAAGAGACGCGAGTGCTATTTGCACTGCCTATGTCAATGGGAGCGCAATAGTGACTTTCCTTACCAGAAAACAACTCTTGTTCATAGGACCAAAAACTGTATGTGATTCAACTCCATTTAGGACTGGGAAACAAACGCTAGCTCGCCTTACAATAAACACACTCTGCTTTTGAGAAAAGAGCACTCTTCTACTCTACTGTGTTTCCTATAGGGCCAGTACAGTGAGCTTACACAGAACAAAAGAACTGTGCTTCCCACACAAACGGGCATATCCAGTTCAATTCTGCTTAGGAAACTTACAAGAACAGTAGCTCCTCTTCCTTCCAATACAATATACTTGCTGGGAACAGATGCGAGTGCTATTTGCACTGTGTATGGCAATGGGAGCACAATAGTGACTTTCCTTACCAGAAAACAACTCTTGCGTGTAGGACCAAAAACTGTATGTGATTCAACTCCATTTAGGACTGGGAAACAAACGCTAGCTCGCCTTACAAGAAACACTCTCTGCTTTTGAGAAAAGAGCACTCTTCTACTCTACTGTGTTTCCTACAAGGCCAGAACAGTGAGCATGCTCAGAACCAAAGAACTGTGCTTCCTGCACAAACGGGCCATATCTAGTTCAACTCTGCTTAGGAAACTGACAAGAACAGTAGCTCCTCTTCAGTCCAATACACTATACATGCTGGGAATAGACGCGAGTGCTATTTGCACTGTGTACGGCATTGGAAGCACAATAGTGACTCTTTTTACCAGAAAACAACTCTTGCTCGTAGGACCAGAAACTGCATGTGATTCAACTCCATTTAGGACTGGGAAACAAATGCTATCTCGCCTTACAAGAAACACACTCTGCTTTTGAGAAAAGAGCACTCTTGTACTCTAATGTGTTTCCTTTAGGGCCAGAACAGTGAGCTTGCTCAGAACAAATGAACTGTGCTTCCTACACACACGGGCCATATCTAGTTCAACTCTGCTTAGGAAACTCACAAGAACAGTAGCTCCTCTTCAGTCCAATACACTGTACTTGCTGGGAACAGACGCGAGTGCTTTTTGCAATGTGTACAGCAAAGGGAGCACAATAGTGACACTTCTTACCAGAAAACAACTCTGGTTCTTAGGACCAGAAAATGCATGTGATTCAACTCCACTTAGGACTGGGAAACAAACGCTAGCTTGCCGTACAAGAAACAAGCTCTGCTTTTGAGAAAAGGGCACACTTCTACTCTACTGTGTTTCCTATGGTGTCCGAACAGTGAGCTTGCTCAGAACAAAAGAACTGTGCTTCCTACACACGGGCCAAAACCAGTTCAATTCTGCTTAGGAAACTGACAAGAACAGTAGATCCCCTTCAGTCCAATACACTGTACTGCCTGGGAACAGACGCCAGTGCTATTTGCACTGTGTATGACAATGAGAGCGCAATAGTGACTCTTCTTACAACAAAACAACTCTTGCTCCTAGGACCAGAAACTGCATGGGATTCAACTCCATTTAAGACTGGGAAACAAACGCTAGCTTGCCTTACAAGAAACACACTCTGCTTTTGAGAAAAGAGCACTCTTCTACTCTACTGTGTTTCCTATAGGGCCAGAACAGTGAGCTTGCTCAGAACAAAAGATGTGCTTCATACACACACGGGCCATATCTAGTTCAACTCTGCTTAGGAACCTGACAAGAACAATAGATCCTCTTCAGTCCAATATACTGTACATGCTGGGAACAAATGCCAGTGTTATTTGCCCTGTGTATGACAATGGTAGCGCAATAGTGACTCTTCTTACCAGAAAATACTCTTGCTTGTAGGACCAGAAACTGCATGTGATTCAAATCCATTTAGGACTGGGAAACAAACGTTAGCTCGCCTTGCAAGAAACACACTATGCTTTTGAGAAAAGAGCACTCTTCTACTCTACTGTGTTTCCTATAGGGCCAGAACAGTGAGCTTGCTCAGAACAAAAGAACTGTGCTTCCTATGCACACGGGCCATATCTAATTCAAATCTGCATCGGAAACTGACAAGAACAGTAGATCCTCTTCAGTCCAATACACTGTACATGCTGGGAACAGACGCCAGTGCTATTTGCCCTATGTATGACAATGGGAGCGCAATAGTGACTCTTCTTACCAGAAAACAACTCTTGCTTGTAGGACCAAAAACTGCATGTGATTCAACTCCATTTAGGACTGGGAGAGAAACGCTAGCTTGCCTTACAAGAAACACACTCTGCTTTTGAGAAAAGAGCACTCTTCTACTCTACTGTGTTTCCTATAGGGCCAGTACAGTGAGCTTGCTCAGAACAAAAGAACTGTGCTTCCTACAGAAATGGCCATATCCAGTTCAATTCTGCTTAGGAAACTGACAAGAACAGTAGCTCCTCTTCAGTCCAATACACTGTACTTGCTGGGATCAGATGCAAGTGCTATTTGCACTGTGTTTGGCAATGGGAGCGCAATAGTGACTTTCCTTACCAGAAAACAACTCTTGCTCGTAGGACCAGAAACTGCGTGTGATTCAACTCCATTTAGGACTGGGAAACAAAAGCTATCTCGCCTTACAAGAAACACACTCTGCCTTTGAGAAAAGAGCACTCTTCTACTCTACTGTGTTTCCTATAGGGCCAGAACAGTGAGCTTGCTCAGAACAAAAGAAATGTGCTTCATACACACACCGGCCATATCTAGTTCAACTCTGCTTAGGAACCTGACAAGAACAGTAGATCCTCTTCAGTCCAATACACTGTATATGCTGGGAACAAATGCCAGTGCTATTTGACCTGTGTATGACAATGGTAGCGCAATAGTGACTCTTCTTACCAGAAAATACTCTTGCTTGTAGGACCAGAGACTGCATGTGATTCACTCCATTTAGGACTGGGAAACAAACACTAGCTCGCCTTACAAGAAACACACTCTGCTTTTGAGAAAAGAGTACTCTTATACTCTACTGTTTTTCCTATAAGGCCAGAACAGTAAGCTTGCTCAGAACAAAAGAAATGTGCTTCCTACACACAGGGGCCATATCTAGTTCAACTCTGCATCGGAAACTGACAAGAACAGTAGATCCTCTTCAGTCCAATACACTGTACATGCTGGGAACAGATGCCAGGGCTATTTGCCCTGTGTATGACAATGGGAGCGAAATAGTGACTCTTCTTACCAGAAAACAACTCTTGATCGTAGGACCAGAAACTGCATGTGATTCAACTCCATTTAGGTCTGGGAAACAAACGCTAGCTCGCCTTACAAGAAATACACTCTGCTTTTGAGAAAAGAGCACTCTTCTTCTCTACTATGAGTCCTATGGGGTCCGAACAGTGAGCTTGCTCAGAACAAAAGAACTGTGCTTCCTACGCACACGGGCCATATCTAGTTCAACTCTGCTTAGGAAACTGACAAAAACAGTAGCTCCTCTTCAGTCCAATACACTGTACATGCTGGGAACAGACGCGAGTGCTATTTGCACTGTGTATGTCAACGGGAGCGCAATAGTGACTTTCCTTACCAGAAAACAACTCTTGCTTGTAGGACCAAAAACTGCATGTGATTCAACTCCATTTAGGACTGGGAAACAAAAGCTGGCTCGCCTTACAAGAAACACACTCTGCTTTTGAGAAAAGAGCACTCTTCTACTCTACTGTGTTTCCTATAGGGCCAGTACAGTGAGCTTGCTCAGAACAAAAGAACTGTGCTTCCTACACAAATGGCCATATCCAGTTCAATGCTGCATAGGAAACTGACAAGAACAGTAGCTCCTCTTCAGTCCAATACACTGTACTTGCTGGGAACAGATGCGAGTGCTATTTGCACTGTGTTTGGCAATGGGAGCGCAATAGTGACTTTCCTTACCAGAAAACAACTCTTGCGCGTAGACCAAAAACTGCATGTGATTCAACTACATTTAGGACTGGGAAACAAACACCAGCTCGCCTTACAAGAAACACACTCTGCTTTTGAGAAAAGAGCACTCTTCTACTCTACTGTGTTTCCTATAGGGCCAGTACAGTGAGCTTGCTCAGAACAAAGTAACTGTGCTTCCTACACAAATGGCGATATCCAGTTCAATTGTGCTTAGGAAACTGACAAGAACAGTAGCTCCTCTTCAGTCCAATACACTGTACTTGATGGAAACAGATGTGAGTGCTATTTGCACTGTGTTTGGCAATGGGAGCACAATAGTGACTTTGCTTACCAGAAAACAACTCTTGCGCGTAGGACAAAAAACTGCATGTGATTCAACTCCATTGAGGACTGGGAAACAAACACCAGCTCGCCTTACAAGAAACACACTCTGCTTTGGAGAAAAGAGCAGTCTTCTACTCTACTGTGTTTCCTACAAGGCCAGAACAGTGAGCATGCTCAGAACCAAAGAACTGTGCTTCCTGCACACACGGGCCATATCTAGTTCAACTCTGCTTAGGAAACTGACAAGAACAGAAGCTCCTCTTCAGTCCAATACACAATACATGCTGGGAATAGACGCGAGTGCTATTTGCACCTGTGTACGGCATTGGGAGCACAATAGTGACTCTTTTTACCAGAAAACAACTCTTGCTCGTAGGACCTGAAACTGCATGTGATTCAACTCCATTTAAGACTGCGAAACAAATGCTATCTCGCCTTACAAGAAACACACTCTGCTTTTGAGAAAAGAGCACTCTTGTACTCTACTGTTTTTCCTATAGGGCCAGAACAGTGAGCTTGCTCAGAACAAATGAACTGTGCTTCCTACACACACGGGCCATATCTATCTAGTTCAACTCTGCTTAGGAAACTGACGAGAACCGTAGCTCCTCTTCAGTCCAATACACTGTACTTGCTGGGAACAGACGCGAGTCCTTTTTGCACTGTGAACAGCAAAGGGAGCACAATAGTGACACTTCTTACCAGAAAACAACTCTGGTTCTTAGGACCAGAAACTGCATGTGATTCAACTCCACTTAGGACTGGGAAACAAACGCTAGCTTGCCTTACAAGAAACGAGCTCTGCTTTTGGAAAAAGGGCACACTTCTACTCTACTGTGTTTCCTATGGTGTCCGAACAGTGAGCTTGCTCAGAACAAAAGAACTGTGCTTCCTACACACGGGCCAAAACTAGTTCAATTCTGCTTAGGAAACTGACAAGAACAGTAGATCCCCTTCAGTCCAATACACTGTACTGCCTGGGAACAGACGCCAGTGCTATTTGCACTGTGTATGACAATGAGAGCGCAATAGTGACTCTTCTTACAACAAAACAACTCTTGCTCCTAGGACCAGAAACTGCATGGGATTCAACTCCATTTAGGACTGGGAAACAAATGCTAGTTTGCCTTACAAGAAACACACTCTGCTTTTGAGAAAAGAGCACTCTTCTACTCTACTGTGTTTCCTATAGGGCCAGAACAGTGAGCTTGCTCAGAACAAAAGAACTGTGCTTCCTACACACAGGGGCCATATCTAGTTCAAGTCTGCTTAGGAACCTGACAAGAACAATAGATCCTCTTCAGTCCAATACACTGTACATGCTGGGAACAAATGCCAGTGCTATTTGCCCTGTGTATGACAATGGTAGCGCAATAGTGACTCTTCTTACCAGAAAATACTCTTGCTTGTAGGAACAGAAACTGCATGTGATTCAAATCCATTTAGGACTGGGAAACAAACGTTAGCTCGCCTTGCAAGAAACACACTATGCTTTTGAGAAAAGAGTACTCTTCTACTCTACTGTGTTTCCTATAGGGCTAGTACAGTGAGCTTGCTCAGAACAAAAGAACTGTGCTTCCTACGCACACGGGCCATATCTAGTTCAACCCTGCATCGGAAACTGACTAGAACAGTAGATCCTCTTCAGTACAATACACTGTACATGCTAAGAACAGACGCCAGTGCTATTTGCCCTATGTATGACAATGGGAGCGCAATAGTGACTCTTCTTACCAGAAAACAACTCTTGCTTGTAGGACCAAAAACTGCATGTGATTCAACTCCATTTAGGACTGGGAGAGAAACGCTAGCTTGCCTTACAAGAAACACACTCTGCTTTTGAGAAAAGAGCACTCTTCTACTCTACTGTGTTTCCTATAGGGCCAGTACAGTGAGCTTGCTCAGAACAAAAGAACTGTGCTTCCTATACACACGGGCCATATCTAGTTAAACTCTGCATAGGAAACTGACAAGAACAGTAGCTCCTCTTCAGTCCAATACACTGTACTTGCTGGGATCAGATGCCAGTGCTATTTGCACTGTGTATGACAATGGGAGCGTAATAGTGACTCTTCTTACCACAAAACAACTCTTGCTCCTAGGACCAGAAACTGCATGGGATTCAAATTCATTTAGGACTGGGAAACGAAAGGTAGCTCGCCTTACAAGAAACACACTCTGCTTTTGAGAAAAGAGCACTCTTCTACTCTACTCTGTTTCCTATGGGGTCCGAACAGTGAGCTTGTTCAGAACAAAAGAACTGTGCTTCCTATACACACGGGCCATATCTAGTTAAACTCTGCATAGGAAACTGACAAGAACAGTAGCTCCTCATCAGTCCAATACACTGTAATTGATTGGAATAGACGCAAGTGCTATTTGTACTGTGTATGGCATTGGGAGCGCATTAGTGACTCTTCTTACCAAAAAATATCTCTACTCGTATGACAAAAAATGCATGTGATTCAAAATCATTTAGGACTTGGAAACAAAAAACTAGCTCGCCTTACAAGAAACACACTCTGCTTTTGAGAAAAGAGCACTCTTCTTCTCTACTATGAGTCCTATGGGGTCTGAACAGTGAGCTTGCTCAGAACAAAAGAAATGTGCTTCCTACGCACACGGGCCATATCTAGTTCAATTCTGCTTATGAAACTGACAAAAACAGTAGCTCCTCTTCAGTCCAATACACTGTACTTGCTGGGAACAGACGCGAGTGCTATTTGTACTGTGTATGTCAACGGGAGCGCAATAGTGACTTTCCTTACCAGAAAACAACTCTTGCTCGTAGGACCAAAAACTGCATGTGATTCAACTCCGTTTAGGACTGGGAAACAAACGCTGGCTCGCCTTACAAGAAACACACTCTGCTTTTGAGAAAAGAGCACTCTTCTACTCTACTGTGTTTCCTATAGGGCCACTACAGTGAGCTTGCTCAGAACAAAAGAACTGTGCTTCCTACACAAATGGCCATATCCAGTTCAATTCTGCTTAGGAAACTGACAAGAACAGTTGCTCCTCCTCAGTCAAATACACTGTACTTGCTGGGAACAGATGCGAGTGCTATTTGCACTGTGTTTGGCAATGGGAGCGCAATAGTGACTTTCCTTACCAGAAAACAACTCTTGCGCGTAGGACCAAAAACTGCATGTGATTCAACTCCATTGAGGACTGAGAAACAAACACCAGCTCGCCGTACAAGAAACATACTCTGCTTTTGAGAAAAGAGCACTCTTCTACTCTACTGTGTTTCCTAAGGGCCAGAACAGTGAGCATGCTCAGAACCAAAGAACTGTGCTTCCTGCACACACGGGCCATATCTAGTTCAACTCTGCTTAGGAAACTGACAAGAACAGTAGCTCCTCTTTATTCCAATACAGTGTACTTGCTGGAAACAGACGCAAGTGCTATTTGCACTGTTTACGGCATTGGGAGCGCAATAGTGACTCTTTTTACCAGAAAACAACTCTTGCTCGTAGGACCAGAAACTGCATGTGATTCAACTCCATTTAGGACTGGAAAATAAATGCTATCTCGCCTTACAAGAAACACACTCTGCTTTTGAGAAAAGAGCTCTCTTTTACTCTACTGTGTTTCCTATAAGGCCAGAACAGTGAGCTTGCTCCGAACAAAAGAACTGTGCTTCCTACACACACGGGCCATATCTAGTTCAACTCTGCTTAGGAAACTGAAGAGAACAGTAGCTCCTCTTAAGTCCAATACACTGTACTTGCTGGGAACAGATGCCAGCGCTATTTGCACAGTGTATGACAATGGGAGCGCAATAGTGACTCTTCTTTCCACAAAACAACTCTTGCTCCTAGGACCAGAAACTGTATGGGATTCAACTCCATTTAGGACTGGGAAACAAACACTAGCTTGCCTTACAAGAAACACACTCTGCTTTTGAGAAAAGAGCACTCTTCTACTCCACTGTGTTTCCTATAGGGCCAGAACAGTGAGCTTGCTCAGAACACAAGAAATGTGCTTCATACACACGGGCCATATCTAGTTCAACTCTGCTTAGTAAACTGACAAGAACAGTAGCTCCACTTCAGTCCAATTACTGTACTTGATTGGAACAGACGCAAGAACTATTTGTACTGTGTATGGCATTGGGAGCGCAATAGTGACTCTTCTTACCAAACAATAACTCTACTCATAATACCAGAAACTGCATGTGATTCAAATTCATTTAGGACTGGGAAATAAAAGCTAGCTCGCCTTCCAAGAAACACACTCTGCTTTTGAGAAAAGAGTACTCTTCTACTCTACTGTGTTTCCTATGGGGTCCGAACAGTGAGCTTGTTCAAAACAAAAGAAATGTGCTTCCTATACACATGGGCCATATCTAGTTCAACTCTGCTTAGGAAACTGACAAGAACAGTATCTCCTCATCAGTCCTATACACTGTACTTGATTGGAATAGACGCAAGTGCTATTTGTACTGTGTATGGCATTGGGAGCGCAATAGTGACTCTTCTTACCAAAAAATAACTCTACTCGTATGACAAGAAACTGCATGTGATTCAAAATCATTTAGGACTTGGAAACAAAAAACTAGCTCGCCTTACAAGAAACACACTCTGCTTTTGAGAAAAGAGCACTCTTCTTCTCTACTATGAGTCCTATGGGGTCCGAACAGTGAGCTTGCTCAGAACAAAAGAACTGTGCTTCCTACGCACACAGGCCATATCTAGTTCAACTCTGCTTAGGAAACTGACAAAAACAGTAGCTCCTCTTCAGTCCAATACACTGTACTTGCTGGGAACAGACGCGAGTGCTATATGCACTGTGTATGTCAACGGGAGCGCAATAGTGACTTTCCTTACCAATAAACAACTCTTGCTCGTAGGACCAAAAACTGCATGTGATTCAACTCCATTTAGGACTGGAAAACAAACGCTGGCTCCCCTTACAAGAAACACACTCTGCTTTTGAGAAAAGAGCACTCTTCTACTCTACTGTGTTTTCTATAGGGCCAGTACAGTGAGCTTGCTCAGAACAAAAGAACTGTGCTTCCTACACAAATGGCCATATCCAGTTCAATTCTGCTTAGGAAACTGACAAGAACCATAGCTCTTCTTCAGTCCAATACACTGTAATTGCTGGGAACAGATGCGAGTGCTATTTGCACTGTGTTTGGCAATGGGAGCACAATAGTGACTTTCCTTACCAGAAAACAAATCTTGAGCGTAGGATCAAAAACTGCATGTGATTCAACTCCATTGAGAACTGGGAAACAAACACCAGCTCGCCTTGCAAGAAACAGACTCTGCTTTTGAGAAAAGAGCACTCTTGTACTTTACTGTGTTTCCTATAGGGCCAGAACAGTGAGCTTGCTCAGAACAAAAGAACTGTGCTTCCTACACACACGGGCCATATCTATCTAGTTCAACTCTGCTTAGGAAACTGACGAGAACCGTAGCTCCTCTTCAGTCCAATACACTGTACTTGCTGGGAACAGACGCGAGTGCTTTTTGCACTGTGTACAGCAATGGGAGCACAATAGTGACTCTTCTTACCAGAAAACAACTCTGGTTCTTAGGACCAGAAACTGCATGTGATTCAACTCCACTTAGGACTGGGAAACAAACGCTAGCTTGCCTTACAAGAAACGAGCTCTGCTTTAGAGAAAAGGGCACACTTCTACTCTACTGTGTTTCCTATAGGGCCAGAACAGTGAGCTTGCTCAGAACAAAAGAACTGTGCTTCCTACACACACGGGCCATATCTAGTTCAATTCTGCTTAGGAAACTGACAAGAACAGTAGATCCCCTTCAGTCCAATACACTGTACTTGCTGGGAACAGACGCCAGTGCTATTTGCACTGTGTATGACAATGAGAGCGCAATAGTGACTCTTCTTACCACAAAACAACTCTTGCTCCTAGGACCAGAAACTGCATGGGATTCAACTCCATTTAGGACTGGGAAACAAACGCTAGCTCGCCTTACAAGAAACACACTCTGCTTATGAGAAAAGAGCACTCTTCTACTCTACTGTGTTTCCTATATGGCCAGAACAGTGAGCTTGCTCAGAACAAAAGAAATGTGCTTCATACACACACGGGCCATATCTAGTTCAACTCTGCTTAGGAACCTGACAAGAACAATAGACCCTCTTCAGTCCAATATACTGTACATGCTGGGAACAAATGCCAGTGCTATTTGCCCTGTGTATGACAATGGTAGCGCATAGTGACTCTTCTTACCAGAAAATACTCTTGCTTGTAGGACTAGAAACTGCATGTGATTCAAATCCATTTAGGACTGGGAAACAAACGTTAGCTCGCCTTGCAAGAAACACACTATGCTTTTGAGAAAAGAGTACTCTTCTACTCTACTGTGTTTCCTATAGGGCCAAAACAGTGAGCTTGCTCAGAACAAAAGAACAGTGCTTCCTACACACACGGCCATACCTAGTTCAATTCTGCATCGGAAACTGACAAGAACAGTAGATCCTCTTCAGTCCAATACACTGTACATGCTGGGAACAGAAGCCAGTGCTATTTGCCCTGTGTATGACAATTGGAGCGCAATAGTGACTCTTCTTACCAGAAAACAATTCTTGCTCGTAGGACCAAAAACTGCATGTGATTCAACTCCATTTAGGACTGGGAAAGAAATGCTAGCTCGCCTTACAAGAAACACACTCTGCTTTGAGAAAAGAGCACTCTTGTACTCTACTGTGTTTCCTATAAGGCCAGAACAGTGAGCTTGCTCAGAACAAAAGAACTGTGCTTCCAACACACACGGCCATATCTTGTTCAACTCTGCTTAGGAAACTGACGAGAATAGTAGCTCCTCTTCAGTCCAATACACTGTACTAGCTGGGAACAGACGAGTGCTATTTGTACAGTGTACAGCAATGGGAGCACAATAGTGACCCTTCTTACCAGAAAACAACTCTGGCTCTTAGGACCAGAAACTGCATGTGATTCAACTCCACTTAGGATGGGGAAACAAACGCTAGCTTGCCTTATTAGAAACAAGCTCTGATTTGAGAAAAGGGCACACTTCTACTCTACTGTGTTTCCTATGGGTTCCAAACAGTGAGCTTGCTCAGAAAAAAAGATCTGTG
Organism: Peromyscus eremicus; assembly: GCF_949786415.1. Classification (NCBI taxonomy): domain Eukaryota; kingdom Metazoa; phylum Chordata; class Mammalia; order Rodentia; family Cricetidae; genus Peromyscus; species Peromyscus eremicus. Next base: position 64,029 of record NW_026734602.1, on the reverse strand, counting down.
CTTCCTACACACACGGGCCATATCTAGTTCAATTCTGCTTAGGAAATTGACAAGAACAGTAGATCCCCTTCAGTCCAATACACTGTACTTGGTGGGAACAGACGCCAGTGCTATATGCACTGTGTATGACAATTGGAGCACAATAGTGACTCTTCTTACCACAAAACAACTCTTGCTCCTAGGACCAGAAACTGCATGGGATTCAACTCCATTTAGGACTGGGAAACAAACGCTAGCTTGCCTTACAAGAAACACACTCTGCTTTTGAGAAAAGAGCACTCTTCTACTCTACTGTGTTTCCTATAGGGCCAGAACAGTGAGCTTGCTCAGAACAAAAGAAATGTGCTTCATACACACACGGGCCATATCTAGTTCAACTCTGCTTAGGAACCTGACAAGAACAGTAGATCCTCTTCAGTCCAATACACTGTACATGCTGGGAACAAATGCCAGTGCTTTTTGCCATGTGTATGACAATGGGAGTGCAATAGTGACTCTTCTTACCAGAAAATACTCTTGCTTGTAGGACCAAAAACTGCATGTGATTCAACTCCATTTAGGACTGGGAAACAAACGCTAGCTCGCCTTACAAGAAACACACTCTGCTTTTGAGAAAAGAGTACTCTTCTACTCTACTGTTTTTCCTTTAGGGTCAGAACAGTAAGCTTGCTCAGAACAAATGTGCTTCCTAAACACAGGGGCCATATCTAGTTCAACTCTTAATCGGAAACTGACAAGAACAGTAGATACTCTTCATTCCAATACACTGTACATGCTGGGAACAGATGCCAGTGCTATTTGCCCTGTGTATGACAATGGGAGCGAAATAGTGACTCTTTCTACCAGAAAACAACTCTTGATCGTAGGACCAGAAACATCATGTGATTCAACGACATTTAGGTCTGGGAAGCAAACGCTAGCTCGCTTTACAAGAAACACACTCTGCTTTTGAGAAAAGAGCACTCTTCTATTGTACTGTGTTTCCTATGGTGTCCGAACAGTGAGCTTGCTCAGAACAAATGAACTGTGCTTCCTATACACACAGGCCATATCTAGTTCAACTCAGCTTAGGAAACTGACAAGAACAGTAGCTCCTCTTCAGTCCAATACACTGTACTTGATTGGAACAGACGCAAGTGCTATTTGTACTGTGTATGGCATTGGGAGCGCAATAGTGACTCTTCTTACCAAAAAATAACTCTACTCGTAGGACCAGAAACTGCATGTGATTCAAATTCATTTAGGACTGGGAAACAAAAGCTAGCTCGCCTTACAGGAAATACACTCTGCTTTTGAGAAAAGAGCACTCTTCTTCTCTACTATGTGTCCTATGGGGTCCTAACAGTGAGCTTGCTCAGAACAAAAGAACTGTGCTTCCTATGCACACGGGCCATATCTAGTTCAACTCTGCTTAGGAAACTGACAAGAACAGTACCTCCTCTTCAGTCCAATACACTGTACTTGCTGGGAACAGACGCGAGTGCTATTTGCACTGTGTATGTCAACAGGAGCGCAATAGTGATTTTCCCTACCAGAAAACAACTCTTGCTCTTAGGACCAAAAACTGCATGTGATTGAACTCCATTTAGGACTGGGAAACAAAAGCTGGCTCGCCTTACAAGAAACACACTCTGCTTTTGAGAAAAAAGCACTCTTCTACTCTACTGTGTTTCCTATAGGGCCAGTACAGTGAGCTTGCTCAGAAAAAAAGAATTATGCTTCCTACACAAATGGCCATATCCAGTTCAATTCTGCTTAGGAAACTGACAAGAACAGTAGCTCCTCTTCAGTCCAATACACTGTACTTGCTGGGAACAGATGCGAGTGCTATTTGCACTGTGTTTGGCAATGGGAGCACAATAGTGACTTTCCTTACCAGAAAACAACTCTTGCGCGTAGGACCAAAAACTGCATGTGATTCAACTCCATTGAGGACTGGGAAACAAACACCAGCTCGCCTTACAAGAAACATACTCTTCTTTTGAGAAAAGAGCACTCTTCTACTCTACTGTGTTTCCTATAGGGCCAGAACAGTGAGCTTGCTCAGAACAAAAGAACTGTGCTTCCTGCACACACGGGCCATATCCAGTTCAACTCTGCTTAGGAAACTGATAAGAACAGTAGCTCCTCTTCAGTCCAATACACTGTACTTGCTGGGAACAGACGCGAGTGCTATTTGCACTGTGTACGGCATTGGGAGCGCAATAGTGACACTTTTTACCAATAAAAAACTCTTGCTCATAGGACCAGAAACTGCATGTGATTCAACTCCATTTAGGACTGGGAAACAAATGTAATCTCGCCTTACAAGAAACACACTCTGCTTTTGAGAAAAGAGCACTCTTCTACTCTACTGTGTTTCCTATAGGGCCAGAACAGTGAGCTTGCTCAGAACAAAAGTACTGAGCTTCCTACACACACGGGCCATATCTAGTTCAACTCTGCATCAGAAACTTACAAGAACAATAGATCCTCTTCAGTCCAATACACTGTACATGCTGGGAACAGAAGCCAGTGCTATTTGCCCTGTGTATGACAATGGGAGTGCAATAGTGACTCTTCTTACTAGAAAACAACTCTTGCTCGTAGGACCAAAAACTGCATGGGATTCAACTCCATTTAGGACTGGGAAAGAAACGCTAGCTCGCCTTACAAGAAACACACTCTGCTTTTGAGAAAAGAGCACTCTTCTACTCTACGGTGTTTCCTATAGGGCCAGAACAGTGAGCTTGCTCAGAACAAAAGAACTGTGCTTCCTACACACACGGGCCATATCTAGTTCAACTCTGCTTAGGAAACTGAAGGGAACAGTAGCTCCTCTTCAGTCCAATACACTGTACTTGCTGAGAACAGATGCCAGTGCTATTAGCACTGTGTATGACAATGGGAGCGCAATAGTGACTCTTCTTACCACAAAACAACTCTTGCTTCTAGGACCAGAAACTGCATGGGATTCAACTCCATTTAGGACTGGGAAACAAACGCTAGCTTGCCTTACAAGAAACCCACTCTGCTTTTGAGAAAAGAGCACTCTTCTACTCTACTGTGTTTCCTATAGGGCCAGAACAGAGAGTTTGCTCAGAACAAAAGAACTGTACTTCCTGCACACACGGCCGTATCTAGTTCAACTCTGCTTAGGAAACTGACAAGAACAGAAGCTGCTCTTCAGTCAAATACACTGTACTTGTTGGGAACAGACGCCAGTGCTATTTGCACTGTGTTCGGAATTGGGAGCACAATAGTGACTCTTTTTACCAGAAAACAACTCTTGCTCGTAGGAACAGAAACTGCATGTGATTCAACTCCATTTAGGACTGGGAAACAAATGCTATCTCGCCTTACAAGAAACACACTTTGCTTTTGAGAAAAGAGCACTCTTGTACTCTACTGTGTTTCCTATAGGGCCAGAACAGTGAGCTTGCTCAGAACAAAAGAACTGTGCTTCCTACCCACACGGCCATATCTAGTTCAACTCTGCTTAGGAAACTGACGAGAATAGTAGCTCCTCTTCAGTCCAATACACTGTACTTGCTGGGAACAGACGAGTGCTATTTGTACTGTGTACAGCAATGGGAGCACAATAGTGACCCTTCTTACCAGAAAACCACTCTGGCTCTTAGGACCAGAAACTGCATGTGATTCAACTCCACTTAGGACTGGGAAACAAACGCTAGCTTGCCTTACAAGAAACAAGTTCTGATTTGAGAAAAGGGCACACTTCTACTCTACTGTGTTTCCTATGGTTTCCGAAGAGTGAGCTTGCTCAGAACAAAAGAACTGTGCTTCCTACACACACAGGCCATATCTAGTTCAATTCTGCTTAGGAAATTGACAAGAACAGTAGATCCCCTTCAGTCCAATACACTGTACTTGCTGGGAACAGACGCCAGTGCTATTTGCACTGTGTATGACAAAGGGAGCGCAATAGTGACTCTTCTTACCACAAAACAACTCTTGCTCCTAGAACCAGAAACTGCATGGGATTCAACTCCATTTAGGACTGGGAAACAAACGCTAGCTTGCCTTACAAGAAACACACTCTGCTTTTGAGAAAAGAGCACTCTTCTACTCTACTGTGTTTCCTATAGGGCCAGAACAGTGAGCTTGCTCAGAACAAAAGAGATGTGCTTCATACACACACGGGCCATATCTAGTTCAACTCTGCTTAGGAACCTGACAAGAACAGTAGATCCTCTTCAGTCCAATACACTGTACATGCTTGGAACAAATGTCAGTGCTATTTGCCATGTGTATGACAATGGGAGCGCAACAGTGACTCTTCTAACCAGAAAATACTCTTGCTTGTAGGACCAGAAACTGCATGTGATTCAACTCCATTTAGGACTGGGAAACAAACGCTAGCTCGCCTTACAAGAAACACACTCTGCTTTTGAGAAAAGAGCACTCTTCTATTCTACTGTGTTTCCTATAGGGCCAGAACAGTGAGCTTGCTCAGAACAAAATAACTGTGCTTCCTACACACACGGGCCATATCTAGTTCAACTCTGCTTAGGAAAGTGAAGAGAACAGTAGCTCCTCTTCAGTCCAATACACTGTACTTGCTGAGAACAGATGCCAGTGCTATTTACACTGTGTATGACAATGGGAGCGCAATAGTGACTCTTCTTACCACAAAACAACTCTTGCTCCTAGGAACAGAAACTGCATGGGATTCAACTCCATTTAGGACTGGGAAACAAATGCTAGCTAGCCTTACAAGAAACACACTCTGCTTTTGAGAAAAGAGCACTCTTCTACTCTTCTGTGTTTCCTATAGGTCCAGAACAGTGAGCTTGCTCAGAACAAAGAAATGTGCTTCATACACACACGGGCCATATCTAGTTCAACTCTGCTTAGGAACCTGATAAGAACTATAGATCCTCTTCAGTCCAATACACTGTACATGCTGGGAACAAATGCCAGTGCTATTTGCCCTGTGTATGAAAATGCGAGCTCAATAGTGACTCTTCTTACCAGAAAACAACTCTTGCTTGTAGCACCAGAAACTGCATGTGATTCAACTCAATTTAGGTCTGGGAAGCAAACGCTATCTCGCCTTACAAGGAACACCCTCTGCTTTTGGGAAAAGAGCAATGTGTTTCCTATGGGGTCCGCACAGTGAGCTTGCTCAGAACAAAAGAACTGTGCTTCCTATACACACGGGACATATCTAGTTCAACTCTGCTTAGGAAACTGACAAGAACAGTAGATCCTCTTCAGTCCAATACACTGTACATGCTGGGAACATACGCCAATGCTATTTGCCCTGTGTATGACAATGGGAGCGCAATAGTGACTCTTTTTACCAGAAAACAACTCTTGCTCGTAGGACCAAAAACTGCATGGGATTCAACACCATTTAGGACTGGGAAACAAACGCTAGCTCGCCTTACAAGAAACACACTCTGCTTTTGAGAAAAGAGCACTCTTCTACTCTACTGTGTTTCCTATAGGGCCAGTACAGTGAGCTTGCTCAGAACAAAATAACTGTGCTTCCTACACAAATGGCCATATCCAGTTCAATTCTGCTTAGGAAACTGACAAGAACAGTAGCTCCTCTTCAGTCCAATACACTGTACTTGCTGGGAACAGTCGCGAGTGATATTTGCACTGTGTACGGCATTGGGAGCGCAATAGTGACTCTTTTTACCAGAAAACAACTCTTGCTCGTAGGACCAGAAACTGCATGTGATTCAACTCCATTTAGGACTGGAAAACAAATGCTATCTCACCTTACAAAAAACCCACTCTGCTTTTGAGAAAAGAGCACTCTTGTACTCTACTGTGTTTCCTATAGGGCCAGAACAGTGAGCTTTCTCAGAACAAAAGAACTGAGCTTCCTACACACACGGGCCATATCTAGTTCAACTCTGCTTAGGAAACTAACGAGAACAGTAGCTCCTCTTCAGTCCAATACACTGTACTTGCTGGGAACAGATGCCAGTGCTGTTTGCACTGTGTATGACAATGGGAGCGCAATAGTGACTCTTCTTACCACAAAACAACTCTTGCTCCTAGGACCAGAAACTGCATGTGATTCATCTCCATTTAGGACTGGGAAACAAACGCTAGCTTGCCTTACAAGAAACACACTCTGCTTTTAAGAAAAGAGCACTCTTCCACTCTACTGTGTTTCCTATAGTGCCAGAACAGTGAGCTTGCTCAGAACAAAAGAAATGTGCTTCATACACACACGGGCCATATCTAGTTCAATTCTGCTTAGGAAACTGGCAAGAACAACAGCTCCTCTTCAGTCCAATACACTGTACTTGATTGGAACAGACGCAAGTGGTATTTGTACTGTGTGTGGCATTGGGAGCGCAATAGTGACTCTTCTTACCAAAAAATAACTCTACTCGTAGGACCAGAACCTGCATGTGATTCAAATTCATTTAGGACTGGGAAACAAAAGCTAGCTCACCTTACAAGAAACATACTCTGCTTTTGAGAAAAGAGCACTCTTCTTCTCTACTATGTGTCCTACGGGGTCCGAAAAGTGAGCTTGCTCAGAACAAAAGAACTGTGCTTCCTACGCACACGGGCCATATCTTGTTCAACTCTGCTTAGGAAACTGACAAGAACAGTAGCTCCTCTTCAGTCCAATACACTGTATTTGCTGGGAACAGATGCAAGTGCTATTTGCACTGTGTTTGGCAATGGGAGAGCAATAATGACTTTCCTTACCAGAAAACAACTCTTGCGCGTAGGACCAAAAACTTCATGTGATTCAACTCCATTTAGGACTGGGAAACAAACACCAGCTCGCCTTACAAGAAACACACTCTGCTTTTGAGAAAAGAGCACTCTTGTACTCTACTGTGTTTCCTATAGGGCCAGAACATTGAGCTTGCTCAGAACAAAAGAACTGTACTTCCTGCACACATGGCCATATCTAGTTCAATTCTGCTTAGGAAAATGACAAGAGCAGTAGATCCTCTTCAGTGCAATACACTGTACATGATGGGAACAGAAGCCAGTGCTATTTGCCCTGTGTATGACAATGGAAGCAAAATAGTGACTCTTCTTACCAGAAAACAACTCTTCCTCGTAGGAACAGAAACTGCATGTGATTCAACTCCATCTAGGACTTGGAAACAAACACTAGCTCGCCTTACAAGAAACACACTCTGCTTTTGAGAAAAGAGCACTCTGCTACTCTACTGTGTTTCCTATAGGGCCAGAACAGTGAGCTTGCTAAGAACAAAAGAACTGTGCTGCCTACACACACGGGCCATATCTAGTTCAACTCTGCGGAGGAAACTGATAAGAACAATAGATCCTCTTCAGTCCAATACACTGTACAGGCTGGGAACAGACGCCAGTGCTATTTGCCCTGTGTATGACAATGCGAGCTCAATAGTGACTCTTCTTACCAGAAAACAACTCTTCCTTGTAGGACCAGAAACTGCATGTGATTCAACTCCATTTAGGTCTGGGAAGCAAACGCTATCTCGCCTTACAGAAACACACTCTGATTTTGAGAAAAGAGCAATGTGTTTCCTATGGGGTCTGCACAGTGAGCTTGCTCAATACAAAAGAACTGTGCTTGCTATACACACGGGCCATATCTAGTTCAACTCTGCTTAGGAAACTGACAAGAACAGTAGCTCCTCTTCAGTCCAATACACTGTACTTGATTGGAACAGTCCCAAGTGCTATTTGTACAGTGTATGGCATTGGGAGCGCAATAGTGACTCTTCTTACAAAAAATAACTCTACTCTTAGGACCAGAAACTGCATGTGATTCAAATTCATTTGGGACTGGGAAACAAAAGCTAGCTCGCCTTACAAGAAAAACACTCTGCTTTTGAGAAAAGAGCACTCTTCTTCTCTACAATGTGTCCTACGGGGTCTGAACAGTGAGATTGCTCAGAACAAAAGAACTGTGCTTCCTACGCACACGGGCCATATCTAGTTCAACTCTGCTTAGGAAACTGACAAGAACAGTAGCTCCTCTTCAGTCCAATACACTGTACTTGCTGGGAACAGCCTCGAGTGGTTTTTGCACTGTGTATGTCAACGGGAGCGCAATAGTGACTTTCTTACCAGAAAACAACTCTTGCTCATAGGACCAAAAACTGCATGTGATTCAACTCCATTTAGGACTGGGAAACAAACGCTGGCTCGCCTTACAAGAAACACACTCTGCTTTTGAGAAAAGAGCACTCTTGTACTCTACTGTGTTTCCTATAGGGCTAGAACAGTGAGCTTGATCAGAACAAAAAAGATGTGCTTCATACACACAAGGGCCATATCTAGTTCAATTCCTCTTTAGTCCAATACACTGTACTTGCTGGAAACAGACGCGAGTGCTATTTGCACTGTGTATGTCAACGGGAGCGCAATAGTGACTTTCCTTACAAGAAAACAACTCTTGCTTGTAGGACCAGAAACTGCATGTGATTCAACTCCATTTAGGACTGGGAAACAAATGCTATCTCGCCTTACAAGAAACACACTCTGCTTTTGAGAAAAGAGCACTCTTGTACTCTACTGAGTTTCCTATAGGGCCAGAACAGTGAGCTTGCTCAGAACAAAAGAACTGTGCTTCCTACTCACACGGGCCATATCTAGTTCAACTCTGCTTAGGAAATTGACAAGAACCGTAGCTCCTCTTCAGTCCAATACACTGTACTTGCTGGGTACAGACGCGAGTGCTATTTGCACTGTGTACAGCAATGGGAGCACAGTAGTGACTCTTCTTACCAGAAAACAACTCTGGCTCTTAGGACCAGAAACTGCATGTGATTCAACTCCACTTAGGACTGGGAAACAAACGCTAGCTTGCCTTACAAGAAATGAGCTCTGCTTTTGAGAAAAGGGCACACTTCTACTCTACTGTGTTTCCTAAGGGGTCCGAACAGTGAGCTTGCTCAGAACAAAAGAACTGTGCTTCCTACACACACGGGCCAAATCTAGTTCAATTCTGCTTAGGAAACTGACAAGAACAGTAGATCCCCTTCAGTCCAATACACTGTACTTGCTGGGAACAGACGCGAGTGCTATTTGCACTGTGTACAGCAATGGGAGCACAATAGTGACTCTTTTTCCAGAAAACAACTCTTGCTCGTATGACCAGAAACTGCATGTGATTCAACTCCATTTAGGACTGGGAAACAAATGCTATCTCGCCTTACAAGAAACACACTCTGCTTTTGAGAAAAGAGCACTCTTGTACTCTACTGTGTTTCCTATAGGGCCAGAACAGTGAGCTTGCTCAGAACAAAAGAACTGTGCCTCCTACACACACGGGCCATATCTAGTTCCACTCTGCTTAGGAAACTGACGAGAACCGTAGCTCCTCTTCAGTCCAATACACTGTACTTGCTCGGAACAGACGCGAGTTCTGTTTGCACTGTGTACAGAAATGGGAACACAATAGTGACTCTTCTTACCAGAAAACAAGTCAGGCTCTTAGGACCTGAAACTGCATGTGATTCAACTCCACTTAGGACTGGGAAACAAACGCTAGCTTGCCTTACAAGAAACAAGCTCTGCTTTTGAGAAAAGGGCACACTTCTACTCTACTGTGTTTCCTATGGGGTCTGAACAGTGAGCTTGCTCAGAACAAAAGAACTGTGCTTCCTACACACACGGGCCATATCTAGTTCAATTCTGCCTAGCAAACTGACAAGAACAGTAGATCCCCTTCAGTCCAATACACTGTACTTGCTGGGAACAGACGCCAGTGCTATTTGCACTGTGTATGACAATGGGAGCGCAATAGTGACTCTTCTTACCACAAAACAACTCTTGCTCCTAGGACCACAAACTGCATGGCATTCAACTCCATTTAGGACTGGGAAACAAACGCTAGCTTGCTTTACAAGAAACACACTCTGCTTTTGAGAAAAGAGCACTCTTCTACTCTACTGTGTTTCCTAGGTGGTCTGAACAGTGAGCTTGCTCAGAACAAAATAAATGTGCTTCATACACACACGGGCCATATCTAGTTCAACTCTGCTTAGGAACCTGACAAGAACAATAGATCCTCTGCAGTCCAATACACTGTACATGCTGGGAACAAATGCCAGTGCTATTTGCCCTGTGTATGACAATGGTAGTGCAATAGTGACACTTCTTACCAGAAAATACTCTTGCTTGTAGGACCAGAAACTGCATGGGATTCAACTCCATTTAGGACTGGGAAACAAACGCTAGCTTGCTTTACAAGAAACACACTCTGCTTTTGAGAAAAGAGCACTCTTCTACTCTACTGTGTTTCCTATAGGGCCAGAACAGTGAGCTTGCTCAGAACAAAAGAAATGTGCTTCATACACACACGGGCCGTATCTAGTTCAACTCTGCTTAGGAAACTGACAAGAACAGTAGCTCCTATTCAGTCCAATACACCGTACTTGATTGGAACAGACGCAAGTGCTATTTGTACTGTGTATGGCATTGGGAGCGCAATAGTGAATCTTCTTACCAAAAAATAACTCTACTCGTAGGACCAGAAACTGCATGTGATTCAAATTCATTTAGGACTGGGAAACAAAAGCTAGCTCGCCTTACAAGAAACACACTCTGCTTTTGAGAAAAGAGCACTCTTCTTCTCTACTATGTGTCCTATGGGGTCCGAACAGTGAGCTTGCTCAGAACAAAAGAAATGTGCTTCCTATGCACACGGGCCATATCTAGTTCAACTCTGCTTAGGAAACTGACAAGAACAGTAGCTCCTATTCAGTCCAATACACCGTACTTGATTGGAACAGACGCAAGTGCTATTTGTACTGTGTATGGCATTGGGAGCGCAATAGTGACTCTTCTTACCAAAAAATAACTCTACTCGTAGGACCAGAAACTGCATGTGATTCAAATTCATTTAGGACTGGGAAACAAAAGCTAGCTCGCCTTACAAGAAATACACTCTGCTTTTGAGAAAAGAGCACTCTTCTTCTCTACTATGTGTCCTATGGGGTCCGAACAGTGAGCTTGCTCAGAACAAAAGAAATGTGCTTCCTATGCACACGGGCCATATCTAGTTCAACTCCGCTTAGGCAACTGACAAGAACAGTAGCTCCTCTTCAGTCCAATACACTGTACTTGCTGGGAACAAACGCGAGTGCTATTTGCACTGTGTAAGTCAACGGGAGCGCAATAGTGACTTTCCTTCCCTGAAAACAACTCTTGCTCGTAGGACCAAAAACTGCATGTGATTCATCTCCATTTAGGACTGGGAAACAAACACTGGCTCGCCTTACAAGAAACACACTCTGCTTTTGAGAAAAGAGCACTCTTCTACTCTACTGTGTTTCCTATAGGGCCAGTACAGTGAGCTTGCTCAGAACAAAAGAACTGTGCTTCCTACACAAATGGCCATATCCTGTACAATTCTGCTTAGGAAACTGACAAGAACAGTAGCTCCTCTTCAGTCCAATACACTGTACTTGCTGGGAACAGATGCGAGTGCTATTTGCACTGTGTTTGGCAATGGGAGCACAATAGTGACTTTCCTTACCAGAAAACAACTCTTGCGCATAGGACCAAAAACTGCATGTGATTCAACTCCATTGGGAACTGGGAAACAAACACCAGCTCGCCTGACAAGAAACATACTCTGCTTTTGAGAAAAGAGCACTCTTCTACTCTACTGTGTTTCCTATAGGGCCAGAACAGTGAGCTTGCTCAGAACAAAAGAACTGTGCTTCCTACACACACGGGCCATATCTAGTTCAATTCTGCCTAGGAAACTGACAAGAACAGTAGATCCCCTTCAGTCCAATACACTGTACTTGCTGGGAACAGACGTTAGTGCTATTTGCACTGTGTATGACAATGGGAGCGCAATAGTGTCTCTTCTTACCACAAAACAACTCTTTCTCCTAGGACCACAAACTGCATGGGATTCAACTCCATTTAGGAGTGGGAAACAAAAGCTAGCTTGCTTTACAAGAAACACACTCTGCTTTTGAGAAAATAGCACTCTTCTACTCTACTGTGTTTCCTAGGGGGTCTGAACAGTGAGTTTGCTCAGAACAAAAGAAATGTGCTTCATACACACACGGGCCATATCTAGTTCAACTCTGCTTAGGAACCTGACAAGAACAATAGATCCTCTTCAGTCCAATACACTGTACATGCTGGGAACAAATGCCAGTGCTATTTGCCCTGTGTATGACAATGGTAGTGCAATAGTGACTCTTCTTACCAGAAAATACTCTTGGTTGTAAGAACAGAAACTGCATGTGATTCAAATCCATTTAGGACTAAGAAACAAACGTTAGCTCGCCTTACAAGAAACACACTATGCTTTTGAGAAAAGAGTACTCTTCTACTCTACTGTGTTTCCTATAGGACCAGAACAGTGAGCTTGCTCAGAACAAAAGAACTGTGCTTCCTATACAAACGGGCCGTATCTAATTCAACTCTGCTTAGGAAACTGACAAGAACAGTAGCTCCTATTCAGTCCAAACACCGTACTTGATTGGAACAGACGCAAGTGCTATTTGTACTGTGTATGGCATTGGGAGCGCAATAGTGACTCTTCTTACCAAAAAATAACTCTACTCGTAGGACCAGAAACTGCATGTGATTCAACTCCATTTAGGACTGGGAAACAAATGTTATCTCGCCTTACAAGAAACACACTCTGCTTTTGAGAAAAGAGCACTCTTGTACTCTACTGTGTTTCCTATAGGGCCAGAACAGTGAGCTTGCTCAGAACAAAGAAATGTGCTTCATACACACACAGGCCATATCTAGTTCAATTCTGCCTAGGAAACTGACAAGAATAGAAGCTCCTCTTCAGTCCAATACACTGTACTTGCTGGAAACAGACGCGAGTGCTCTTTGAACTGTGTATGTCAACGGGAGCGCAATAGTGACTTTCCTTACCAGAAAACAACTCTTGCTCATAGGACCAAAAACTGCATGTGATTCAACTCCATTTAGGACTGGGATTCAAACTCTGGCTCGCCTTACAAGAAACACACTCTGCTTTTGAGAAAAGAGCACTCTTCTACTCTACTGTGTTTCCTATAGGGCCAGTACAGTGTGCTTGCTCAGAACAAAAGAACTGCGCTTCCTACACAAATGGCCATATCCAGTTCAATCCTGCTCAGGAAACTGACAAGAACAGTAGCTCCTCTTTAGTCCAATACACTGTACTTGCTAGGAACAGTTGCCAGTGCTATTTGCACTGTGTATGACAATGGGAGCGCAATAGTGACTCTTTTTACCACAAAACAACTCTTGCTCGTAGGACCAGAAACTGCATGTGATTCAACTCCATTTAGGACTGGGAAACAAATGCTATCTCGCCTTACAAGAAACACACTCTGCTTTTGAGAAAAGAGCACTCTTGTACTCTACTGTGTTTCCTATAGGGCCAGAACAGTGAGCTTGCTCAGAACAAAATAAATGTGCTTCATACACACACGGGCCATATCTAGTTCAACTCTGTTTAGGAACCTGACAAGAACAATAGATCCTCTTCAGTCCAATACACTGTACATGCTGGGAACAAATGCCAGTGCTATTTGCCCTGTGTATGACAATGGTAGTGCAATAGTGACACTTCTTACCAGAAAATACTCTTGCTTGTAGGACCAGAAACTGCATGTGATTCAAATACATTTAGGACTAAGAAACAAACGTTAGCTCGCCTTACAAGAAACACACTATGCTTTTGAGAAAAGAGTACTCTTCTACTCTACTGTGTTTCCTATAGGACCAGAACAGTGAGCTTGCTCAGAACAAAAGAACTGTGCTTCCTATACACACGGGCCATATCTAGTTCAACTCTGCTTAGGAAACTGACAAGAACAGTAGCTCCTATTCAGTCCAATACACCGTACTTGATTGGAACAGACGCAAGTGCTATTTGTACTGTGTATGGCATTGGGAGCGCAATAGTGACTCTTCTTACCAAAAAATAACTCTACTCGTAGGACCAGAAACTGCATGTGATTCAAATTCATTTAGGACTGGGAAACAAAAGCTAGCTCGCCTTACAAGAAATACACTCTGCTTTTGAGAAAAGAGCACTCTTCTTCTCTACTATGTGTCCTATGGGGTCCGAACAGTGAGCTTGCTCAGAACAAAAGAAATGTGCTTTCTATGCACACGGGCCATATCTAGTTCAACTCCGCTTAGGCAACTGACAAGAACAGTAGCTCCTCTTCAGTCCAATACACTGTACTTGCTGGGAACAAACGCGAGTGCTATTTGCACTGTGTAAGTCAACGGGAGCGCAATAGTGACTTTCCTTCCCTGAAAACAACTCTTGCTCGTAGGACCAAAAACTGCATGTGATTCAACTCCATTTAGTATTGGGAAACAAACACTGGCTCGCCTTACAAGAAACACACTCTGCTTTTGAGAAAAGAGCACTCTTCTACTCTACTGTGTTTCCTATAGGGCCAGTACAGTGAGCTTGCTCAGAACAAAAGAACTGTGCTTCCTACACAAATGGCCATATCCTGTACAATTCTGCTTAGGAAACTGACAAGAACAGTAGCTCCTCTTCAGTCCAATACACTGTACTTGCTGGGAACAGATGCGAGTGCTATTTGCACTGTGTTTGGCAATGGGAGCACAATAGTGACTTTCCTTACCAAAAAACAACTCTTGCGCATAGGACCAAAAACTGCATGTGATTCAACTGCATTGGGGACTGGGAAACAAACACCAGCTCGCCTGACAAGAAACATACTCTGCTTTTGAGAAAAGAGCACTCTTCTACTCTACTGTGTTTCCTATAGGGCCAGAACAGTGAGCTTGCTCAGAACAAAAGAACTGTGCTTCCTGCACACACGGGCCATATCTAGTTCAACTCTGCTTAGGAAACTGACAAGAACAGTAGCTCCTCTTCAGTCCAATACACTGTACTTGCTGGGAACAGACGCGAGTGCTTTTTGCACTGTGTACGGCATTGGGAGCGCAATAGTGACTCTTTTTACCAGTAAACAACACTTGCTCATAGGACCAGAAAACAACTCTTGCTCGTAGGACCAGAAACTGCATGTGATTCAACTCCATTTAGGACTGGGAAACAAATGCTATCTCGCCTTACAAGAAACACACTCTGCTTTTGAGAAAAGAGCACTCTTGTACTCTACTGTGTTTCCTATAGGGCCAGAACAGTGAGCTTGCTCAGAACAAAGAAATGTGCTTCATACACACACGGGCCATATCTAGTTCAATTCTGCCTAGGAAACTGACAAGAATAGTAGCTCCTCTTCAGTCCAATACACTGTACTTGCTGGAAACAGACGCGAGTGCTCTTTGAACTGTGTATGTCAAGGGGAGCGCAATAGTGACTTTCCTTACCAGAAAACAACTCTTGCTCGTAGGACCAAAAACTGCATGTGATTCAACTCCATTTAGGACTGGGATTCAAACTCTGGCTCGCCTTACAAGAAACACACTCTGCTTTTGAGAAAAGAGCACTCTTCTACTCTACTGTGTTTCCTATAGGGCCAGTACAGTGTGCTTGCTCAGAACAAAAGAACTGCGCTTCCTACACAAATGGTCATATCCAGTTCAATCCTGCTCAGGAAACTGACAAGAACAGTAGCTCCTCTTCAGTCCAATACACTGTACTTGCTAGGAACAGTTGCCAGTGCTATTTGCACTGTGTATGACAATGGGAGCGCAATAGTGACTCTTCTTACCACAAAACAACTCTTGCTCGTAGGACCAGAAACTGCATGTGATTCAACTCCATTTAGGACTGGGAAACAAATGCTATCTCGCCTTACAAAAAACACACTCTGCTTTTGAGAAAAGAGCACTCTTGTACTCTACTATGTTTCCTATAGGGCCAGAACAGTGAGCTTGCTCAGAACAAAAGAACTGTGCCTCCTACACACACGGGCCATATCTAGTTCCACTCTGCTTAGGAAACTGACGAGAACCGTAGCTCCTCTTCAGTCCAATACACTGTACTTGCTCAGAACAGACGCGAGTGCTATTTGCACTGTGTACAGAAATGGGAACACAATAGTGACTCTTCTTACCAGAAAACAAGTCAGGCTCTTAGGACCTGAAACTGCATGTGATTCAACTCCACTTAGGACTGGGAAACAAATGCTAGCTTGCCTTACAAGAAACAAGCTCTGCTTTTGAGAAAAGGCACACTTCTACTCTACTGTGTTTCCTATGGGGTCTGAACAGTGAGCTTGCTCAGAACAAAAGAACTGTGCTTCCTTCACACACGGGCCATATCTAGTTCAATTCTGCCTAGGAAACTGACAAGAACAGTAGATCCCCTTCAGTCCAATACACTGTACTTGCTGGGAACAGACGCCAGTGCTATTTGCACTGTGTATGACAATGGGAGCGCAATAGTGACTCTTCTTACCACAAAACAACTCTTGCTCCTAGGACCAGAAACTGCATGGGATTCAACTCCATTTAGGACTGGGAAACAAACGCTAGCTTTCTTTACAAGAAACACACTCTGCTTTTGAGAAAAGAGCACTCTTCTACTCTACTGTGTTTCCTATAGGGCCAGAAGAGTGAGCTTGCTCAGAACAAAAGAACTGTGCTTCCTACACACACGGGCCATATCTAGTTCAACTCTGCTTAGGAAACTGACAAGAACAGTAGATCCTCTTCAGTCAAATACACTGCACATGCTGGGAACAGACGCCAGTGCTATTTGCCCTGTGTATAGCAATGGGATCGCAATAGTGACTCTTCTTTCCAGAAAACAACTCTTGCTCATAGGACCAGAAAATGCATGTGATTCAACTCCATTTAGAACCGGGAAAAAAACGCTAGCTTGCATTACAAGAAACACACTCTGCTTTTGAGAAAAGAGCACACTTCTACTCTAATGTGTTTCCTATAGGGCGACAACAGTGAGCTTGCTCAGAAAAAAGAACTGTGCTTCCTAAACACACCGACTATATCTAGTTCAACTCTGCTTAGGAAACTGACAAGAACAGTAGATCCTCTTCAGTCCAATACACTGTACTTGATGGTAACAGACGCAAGTGCTATTTGCACTGTGTGTGGCATTGGGAGCGCAATAGGGACTTTCCTTACCAGAAAACAACTCTTGCTCGTAGGACCAGAAACTGCATGTGATTCAACTCCATTTAGAACTGGGAAACAAACGCTAGCTCACCTTACAAGAAACACACTCTGCTTTTGAGAAAAGAGAGCTTTTCCAGTCTACTGTGTTTCCTACGGTGTCCGAACAGTGAGCTTGCTCTGAAAAAAAGAACCGTGCTTCCTACACACACGGGCCATATCTAGTTCAACTGTGCTTAGGAAACTGACAAGAACAGTAGCTCCTCTTCAGTCCAATACACTGTACTTGCTGGGAACAGACGCCAGTGCTATTTGCACTGTGTATGGCAATGTGAGCACAATAGTGACTCTTCTTTCCAGAAAACAACTCTTGCTCATGGGACCAAAAAGTGCATGTGATTCAACTCCATTTAGGACTGGGAAACAAATGCTAGATCGCCTTACAAGAAACACACTGTGCTTTTGAGAAAAGAGCACTCTTCTACTCTACTGTGTTTCCTATAGAGCCAAAACAGTGAGCTTGCTCAGAAAAAAAGAACTGTGCTTCCTACACACACGGCCATATCTAGTTCAATTCTGCTTAGGAAACTGCCAAGAATAGTAGATCCTCTTCAGTCCAATAAACTGTACTTGCTGGGAACAGACGCCAGTGCTATTTGCACTGTGTATGGCAATGGGAGCGCAATAGTGACTCTTTTTTTCAGAAAACAACTCTTGCTCATGGGACCCAAAACCTCATGAGATTCAACTCCATTTAGTACTGGGAAACAAAAGCTAGCTCGCCTTACAAGAAACACACTCTGCTTTTGAGAAAAGAGCACTGTTCTACTCTACTGTGTTTCCTATAGAGCCAGAATAGCGAGCTTGCTCAGAACAAAAGAACTGTGCTTCCTACACACAGCCATATCTGGTTCAATTCTGCTTAGGAAAATGACAAGAACAATAGATCCTCTTCAGTCCAATACACTGTACATGCTGGGAATAGACGCCAGTGCTTTTTACCTTGTGTATGACAATGGGAGTGCAATAGTGACTCTTCTTACCAGAAAACAACTCTTGCTCGTAGGACCCGAAACTGCATGTGATTAAACTCCATTTAGGAATCGGAAACAAACACTAGCTCGCCTTACAAGAAACACACTCTACTTTTGAGAAAAGAGCACTCTTCTACTCTAATGTGTTTCCAATAGGGCCAGAAAAGTGAGCTTGCTCAGAATAAAAGAACTGTGCTTCCTACACACACCGACTATATCTCGTTCAACTCTGCTTAGGAAACTGAAAAGAACAGTAGCTCCTCTTCAGTCCAATACACTGTACTTGCTGGGAACAGACGCCAGTGCTATTTGCACTGTGTATGGCAATAGGAGCGCAATAGTGACTCTTCTTTCCAGAAAACAAATCTTGCTCGTAGCAACAAAAACTGCATGTGATTCAATTCCATTTAGGACTGGAAACAAATACTAGCTCGCCTTACAAGAAACACAGTCTGCTTTTGGGAAAAGAGCACTCTTCTACTCTACTGTGTTTCCTATAGGGCCAGAACAGTGAGCTGGCTCAGAACAAAAGAACTGTGCGTCCTACACACAGGGGCCATATCTAGATCAAGTCTGCATAGGAAACTGACAAGGACAGTAGATCCTCTTCAGTCCAATACACTGTATGCTGGGAACAGACGCCAGTGATATTTGCCCTGTGTATGCCAATGGGAGCACTATAGTGACTCTTCTTACCAGAAAACAACTCTTGCTCGTAGGACCAGAAACTGCATGTGATTCAACTCCATTTAGGACTGGGAAACAAACGCTAGCTTGCCTTACAAGAAACACACTCTGCTTTTGAGAAAAGAGCACTCTTCTACTCTACTGTGTTTCTTATGGGGTCAGAACTGTGAGCTTGCTCAGAACAAAAGAACTGTGCTTCCTACACACACGGCCATATCTAGTTCAATTCTGTTTAGGAAACTGACAAGAACAGTAGATCCTCTTCAGTCCAATACACTGTACATGCTGGGAATAGACGCCAGTGCTATTTGCCCTGTGTATGACAATGGGAGCGCAATAGTGACTCTTCTTACCAGAAAACAACTCTTGCTCGTAGGACCAGAAACTGCATGTGATTTTACTCCATTTAGGACTGGGAAACAAACGCTAGCTTGCCTTACAGGAAACACGCTCTGCTTTTGAGAAAAGAGCACTCTTCTACTCTAAAGTGTTTCCTATAGAGCCAGAAGAGTGAGCTTGCTCAGAACAAAAGAACTGTGCTTCCTGCACACACCGACTATATTTAGTTCAACTCTGCTTAGGAAACTGACAAGAACAGTAGATCCTCTTCAGTCAAATACACTGCACATGCTGGGAACAGACGCCAGTGCTATTTGCCCTGTGTATAGCAATGGGATCGCAATAGTGACTCTTCTTTCCAGAAAACAACTCTTGCTCATAGGACCAGAAAATGCATGTGATTCAACTCCATTTAGAACCGGGAAAAAAACGCTAGCTTGCATTACAAGAAACACACTCTGCTTTTGAGAAAAGAGCACACTTCTACTCTAATGTGTTTCCTATAGGGCGACAACAGTGAGCTTGCTCAGAAAAAAGAACTGTGCTTCCTAAACACACCGACTATATCTAGTTCAACTCTGCTTAGGAAACTGACAAGAACAGTAGATCCTCTTCAGTCCAATACACTGTACTTGATGGTAACAGACGCAAGTGCTATTTGCACTGTGTGTGGCATTGGGAGCGCAATAGGGACTTTCCTTACCAGAAAACAACTCTTGCTCATAGGACCAGAAACTGCATGTGATTCAACTCCATTTAGAACTGGGAAACAAACGCTAGCTCACCTTACAAGAAACACACTCTGCTTTTGAGAAAAGAGAGCTTTTCTAGTCTACTGTGTTTCCTACGGTGTCCGAACAGTGAGCTTGCTCTGAAAAAAAGAACCGTGCTTCCTACACACACGGGCCATATCTAGTTCAACTGTGCTTAGGAAACTGACAAGAACAGTAGCTCCTCTTCAGTCCAATACACTGTACTTGCTGGGAACAGACGCCAGTGCTATTTGCACTGTGTATGGCAATGTGAGCCCAATAGTGACTCTTCTTTCCAGAAAACAACTCTTGCTCATGGGACCAAAAAGTGCATGTGATTCAACTCCAATTAGGACTGGGAAACAAATGCTAGATCGCCTTACAAGAAACACACTGTGCTTTTGAGAAAAGAGCACTCTTCTACTCTACTGTGTTTCCTATAGAGCCAAAACAGTGAGCTTGCTCAGAAAAAAAGAACTGTGCTTCCTACACACACGGCCATATCTAGTTCAATTCTGCTTAGGAAACTGCCAAGAATAGTAGATCCTCTTCAGTCCAATAAACTGTACTTGCTGGGAACAGATGCCAGTGCTATTTGCACTGTGTATGGCAATGGGAGCGCAATAGTGACTCTTTTTTTTCAGAAAACAACTCTTGCTCATGGGACCCAAAACCTCATGAGATTCAACTCCATTTAGTACTGGGAAACAAAAGCTAGCTCACCTTACAAGAAACACACTCTGCTTTTGAGAAAAGAGCACTGTTCTACTCTACTGTGTTTCCTATAGAGCCAGAATAGTGAGCTTGCTCAGAACAAAAGAACTGTGCTTCCTACACACAGCCATATCTGGTTCAATTCTGCTTAGGAAAATGACAAGAACAATAGATCCTCTTCAGTCCAATACACTGTACATGCTGGGAATAGACGCCAGTGCTTTTTGCCTTGTGTATGACAATGGGAGTGCAATAGTGACTCTTCTTACCAGAAAACAACTCTTGCTCGTAGGACCCGAAACTGCATGTGATTAAACTCCATTTAGGAATCGGAAACAAACACTAGCTCGCCTTACAAGAAACACACTCTGCTTTTGAGAAAAGAGCACTCTTCTACTCTAATGTGTTTCCAATAGGGCCAGAAAAGTGAGCTTGCTCAGAATAAAAGAACTGTGCTTCCTACACACACCGACTATATTTAGTTCAACTCTACTTAGGAAACTGACAAGAACAGTAGATCCTCTTCAGTCCAATACACTGTACATGCTGGGAACAGACGCCAGTGATATTTGTAATTTGTATGACAATTGGAGCGCAATAGTGACTCTTCTTACCAGAAGACAACTCTTGCTTGTAGGACCAGAAACTGCATGGGATTCAACTCCACTTCTGACTGGGAAACAAACACTTGCTCGCCTTATAAGAAACACACTCTGCTTTTGAGAAAAGAGCACTCTTCTACTCTACTGTGTTTCCTATGGGACCCAAACAGTGAGCTTGCTCAGAACAAAAGAACTGTGCTTCCTAAACACACGGGCCATATCTAGTTCAACTCTGCTTAGGAAACTGACAAGAACAGTAGCTCCTCTTCAGTCCAATACACTGTACTTGCTGGGAACAGACGCCAGTGCTATTTGCACTGTGTATGGCAATGGGAGCGCAATAGTGACTCTTCTTTCCAGAAATCAACTCTTCCTCGTAGGACCAAAAACTGCATGTGATTCAACTCCATTTAGGACTGGGAAACAAACGCTAGCTCGCCTTACAAGAAACACACTCTGATTTTGAGAAAAGAGCACTCTTCTACTCTACTGTGTTTCCTATACAGCCAGAACAATAAGCTTGCTCAGAACAAAAGAATTGTGCTTCCGACACACACATGGGGGATATCTAGATCAATTCTGCATAGGAAACTGACAAGGACAGTAGATCCTCTTCAGTCCAATACACTGTACATGCTGGGAACAGATGCCAGTGCTATTTTACCTGTGTATGTCAATGGGAGCGCAATAGTGACTCTTCTTACCAGAAAACAACTCTTGCTCATAGGACCAGAAACTGCATGTGATTCAACTCCATTTAGGACTGAATAACAAACGCTAGCTCGCCTTACAAGAAACATCCTCTGCTTTTGAGAAAAGGGCACTCTTCTACTCTACTGTGTTTCCTACAGGGCCAAAACAGTGAGCTTGCTCAGAACAAAAGAACTGTGCTTCCTACACACAAGGCCATATCTAGTTCAATTCTGCTTAGGAAACTGACAAGAACAGTAGATCCTCTTCAGTCCAATACACTGTACATGCTGGGAATAGAAGCCAGTGCTATTTGCCCTGTGTATTACAATGGGAGCGCAATAGTGACTTTCCTTACCAGAAAACAACTCTTGCTCGTAGGGCCAGAAACTGCATGAGATTCAACTCCATTTAGAACTGGGAAACAAACGCTAGATCGCCTTACAATAAACACACTCTGCTTTTGAGAAAAGACAACTCATCTACTCTACTGTGTTTCCTATGGGGTCCGAACAGTGAGCTTGCTCCGAACAAAAGAACCGTGCTTCCTACACACACGGGCCATATCTAGTTCAATTCTGCTTAGGAAACTGACAAGAACAGTTGCTCCTCTTCAGTCCAATACACTGTACTTGCTGGGAACAGACGCCAGTGCTATTTGCCCTGTGTATAGCAATGGGAGCGCAATAGTGACTCTTCTTTCCAGAAAACAACTCTTGCTCATAGGACCAAAAACTGCATGTGATTCAACTCCTTTTAGGACTGGGAAACAAACGCTAGCTCTCCTTACAAGAAACACACTCTGCTTTTGAGAAAAGAGCACTCTTCTACTCTACTGTGTTTCCTATGGGGTCCGAACAGTGAGCTTGCTCAGAACAGAAGAAGTGTGCTTCCTACACACGGGTCATATCCAGTTCAACTCTGCTTAGGAAACTGACAAGAACAGTAGCTCCTCTTCAGTCCAATACACTGTACTTGCTGGGAAAAGACGCCAGTGCTATTTGCACTGTGTATGACAATGGGAGCGCAATAGTGACTTTCCTTACCAGAAAACAACTCTTGCTCGTAGGACCAGAAACTGCATGTGATTCAACTCCATTTAGGACTGGGAAACAAACGCTAGCTCCCTTACAAGAAACACACTCTGCTTTTGAGAAAAGAGCACTCTTCTACTCTACTGTGTTTCCTAAAGGGCCAAAACAGTGAGCTTGCTCAGAACAAAAGAACTGTGCTTCCTACACACGGGCCATATCTATTCCAACTCTTCTTAGGAAACTGACAAGAACAGTAGATCCTCTTCAGTCCATTACACTGTACTTGATGGTAACAGACGCGAGTGCTATTTGCACTGTGTGTGGCAATGGGAGCACAATAGTGACTTTCCTTACCAGAGCAACTCTTGCTCATAGGGCCAGAAACTGCATGAGATTCAACTCCATTTAGAACTGGGAAACAAACGCTAGCTCGCCTTACACTAAACACACTCTGCTTTTGAGAAAAGACAACTCATCTACTCTACTGTGTTTCCTATGGGGTCCGAACAGTGAGCTTGCTCCGAACAAAAGAACCGTGCTTCCTACACACACGGGCAATATCTAGTTCAAATCTGCTTAGGAAACTGACAAGAACAGTTGCTCCTCTTCAGTCCAATACACTGTACTTGCTGCGAACAGACGCCAGTGCTATTAGTACTGTGTATGGCAATGGGAGCACAATAGTGACTCTTCTTTCCATAAAACAACTCTTGCTCATAGGACCAAAAATTGCATGTGATTCAACTCCATTTAGGACTGGGAAACAAACGCTAGCTTGCCTTACAAGAAACACACTCTGCTTTTGAGAAAAGGGCACTCTTCTACTCTACTGTGTTTCCTATAGGGCCAAAACAGTGAGCTTGCTCAGAACAAAAGAACTGTGCTTCCTACACACACGGCCTTATCTAGTTCAATTCTGCTTAGGAAACTGACAAGAACAGTAGATCCTCCTCAGTCCAATACACTGTACATGCAGGGAATAGACGCCAGTGCTATTTGCCCTGTGTATGACAATGGGAGCGCAATAGTGACTCTTCTCTCCAGAGAACACCTCTTGCTCTACGACCAGAAACTGCATGTGATTCAACTCCATTTAGGTCTGGGAAGCAAACGCTATCTCGCCTTACAAGAAACACACTCTGCTTTGAGAAAAGAGCAATGTGTTTCCTATGGGGTCCGCACAGTGAGCTTGCTCAGAACAAAAGTACTGTGCTTCCTACACACACGGGCCATATCTAGTTCAATTCTGCTTAGGAAACTGACAAGAACAGTAGATTCTCTTCAGTCCAATACACTGTACTTGCTGGGAACAGACGCCAGTGCTATTTGCCCTGTGCATGACAATGGGAGCGCAATAGTGACTCTTCTTACCAGAAAACAACTCTTGCTCATAGGACCAGAAAATGCATGTGATTCAACTCTATTTAAAACTGGGAAACAAACGCTAGCTCGGCTTACAAGAAACACACTATGCTTTTGAGAAAAGAGCACTGTTCTACTCTACTGTGTTTCCTATAGGGCCAGAACAGTGAGATTGCTCAGAACAAAAGAACTGTGCTTCCTACATACATGGCCATATCTAGTACAATTCTGCTTAGGAAACTGAAAAGAAAAGTAGAATCTCTTCAGTCCAATACACTGTACATGCTGGGAACAGACGCCAGTGCTATTTGCCCTGTGTATGACAATTGGAGCACAATAGTGACTCTTCTTACCAGAAAACAACTCTTGCTTGTAGGACCAGAAACTGCACGTGATTCAACTCCATTTAGGACTGGGAAACAAATGCTAGATCGCCTTACAAGAAATACACTCTGCTTTTGAGAAAAGAGCACAATTCTACTCTACTGTGTTTCCTATAGGGCCAGAACAGTGAGCTTTCTCAGAACAAAAGAACTGTGCTTCCTGCACACACGGGCCATATCTAGTTCAACTCTGCTTAGGAACCTGACAAGAACAGTAGATCCTCTTCAGTCCAATACACTGTACATGCTGAGAACAGATGCCAGTGCTATTTCCCTGTGTATGACAGTGGGAGCACAATAGTGACTCTTTTACCAGAAAAAACTCTTGCTCATAGGACTAGAAACTGCATGTGATTCAACTCTATTTAGGACTGGGAAACACATGCTAGCTTGTCTTACAAGAAACACACTCTGCTTTTGAGAAAAGAGCACTCTTTTACTCTACTGTGTCTCCTATAGGGCCATAACAGTGAGATTGCTCAGAACAAAAGATCTGTGCTTCCTACACATACGGGCCATATGTAGTTCTACTCTGCTTAAGAAACAGACGAGAACAGTAGCTCCTCTTCAGTCCAATACACTGTACTTGCTGGGAACAGACGCCAGTGCTATTTGCACTGTGTACAGTAATACGAGCACAATAGTGACTTTTCTAACCAGAAAACAACTTTTGCTCTTAGGACCGGAAACTGCATGTGATTCAACTCCACTTAGGACTGGGAAACAAACGCTAACTCACCTTACAAGAAACACGCTCTGCTTTTGAGAATAGGGCACACTTCTACTCTACTGTTTTTCCTATGGGGTCCGAACAGTGAGCTTGCTCAGAACAAAAGAACTGTGCTTCCTACACACACGGGCCATATCTAGTTCAACTCTGCTTAGGAAACTGACAAGAACAGTAGCTCCTCTTCAGTCCAATACACTGTACTTGTTGGGAACAGACACGAGTGCTATTTGCACTGTGTATGTCAATGGGAGCGCAATAGTGACTTTCCTTACCAGAAAACCACTCTTGTTAATAGGACCAAAAACTGCATGTGATTCAACTCCATTTAGGACTCGGAAACAAATGCTAGCTCGCCTTACAATAAACACACTCTGCTTTTGAGAAAAGAGCACTCTTCTACTCTACTGTGTTTCCTATAGTGCCAGTACAGTGAGCTTGCTCAGAACAAAAGAACTGTGCTTCCTACACAAATGGCCATATCCAGTTCAATTCTGCTTAGGAAACTGACAAGAACAGTAGCTCCTCCTCAGTCCAATACACTATACTTGCTGGGAACAGATGCGAGTGCTATTTGCACTGTGTATGGCAATGGGAGCGCAATAGTGACTTTCCTTACCAGAAAACAACTCTTGCATGTAGGACCAAAAACAGGATGTGATTCAACTCCATTTAGGACTGGGAAACAAACGCTAGCTCGCCTTATAAGAAACAGACTCTGCTTTTGAGAAAAGAGCACTCTTCTACTCTACTGTGTTTCCTATAGGGCCAGAACAGTAAGATTGCTCAGAAGAAAAGAATTGTGCTTCCTACAAACACGGGCCATATCTAGTTCAACTCTGCTTAGGAAACTGACAAGAACAGTAGCTCCTCTTCAGTCCAATACACTGTACTTGCTGGGAACAGACGCGAGTGCTATTTGCACTGTGTACAGTAATGGGAGCGCAATAGTGACTCTTCTTACCAGAAAACAACTTTTGCTCATATGACCAGAAACTGCATGTCATTCAACTCCGTTTAGGACTGTTAAACAAACGCTAGCTCGCCTTACAAGAAAAACACTCTGCTTTTTAGGAAAGAGCACTCTTCTAGTCTACTGTGTTTCCTATAGGGCCAGTACAGTGAGCTTGCTCAGAACAAAAGAACTGTGCTTTTTAAACACACGGCCATATCTAGTTCAATTCTGTTTAGTAAACTGACAAGAACAGTAGATCCTCTTCAGTCCAATACACTGTACATCCTGGGAACAAACGCCAGTGCTATTTGCACTGTGTACAGCAATGGGAGCGCAATAGTGACTCTTCTTACCAGAAAATAACTCTTGCTCATACGACCAGAAACTGCATGTGATTCAACTCCATTTAGGACTTGGAAACAAACACTAGCTCGTCTTACAAGAAACACACTCTGCTTCTGAGAAAAGAGCACTCTTCTACTCTACTGTGTTTCCTATAGGGCCAGAACAGAGAGCTTGCTCAGAACAAAAGAACTGTGCATCCTGCACACACGGGCCACATCTAGTTCAACTCTGCTTAGGAAACTGACAAGAACAGTAGCTCCTCTTCAGTCCAATACACTGTACTTGCTGGGAACAGACGCGAGTGCTATTTGCCCTTTGTACGGAATTGGGAGCGCAATAGTGACTCTTCTTACCACAAAACAACTCTTGCTCGTAGGAACAGAAACTGCATGTGATTCAACTCCATTTAGGACTGGGAAACAAATGCCATCTCGCCTTACAAGAAACACACTCTGCTTTTGAGAAAAGAGCACTCTTGTACTCTATTGTGTTTCCTATAGGGCCAGAACAGTGAGCTTGCTCAGAACAAAAGAACTGTGCTTCCTACACACACGGCCATATCTAGTTCAACTCTGCTTAGGAAACTGACGAGAACAGTAGCTCCTCTTCAGTCCAATACACTGTATTTGCTGGGAACAGACGAGTGCTATTTGTACTGTGTACAGCAATGGGAACACAATAGTGACCCCTCTTACCAGAAAACAACTCTGGCTCTTAGGACCAGAAACTGCATGTGATTCAACTCCACTTAGGACTGGTAAACAAACGCTAGCTTGCCTTACAAGAAACAAGCTCTGATTTGAGAAAAGGGCACACTTCTACTCTACTGTGTTTCCTATGGTGTCTGAACAGTGAGCTTGCTCAGAACAAAAGAACTGTGCTTCCTACACACACGGGCCATATCTAGTTCAATTCTGCTTAGGAAACTGACAAGAACAGTAGATCGCCTTCAGTCCAATACACTGTACTTGCTGGGAACAGACGCGAGTGCTATTTGCACTGTGTATGACAATGGGAGCGCAATAGTGACTCTTCTTACCAGAAAACAACTTTTGCTCGTTTGACTAGAAACTTCATGGGATTCAACTCCATTTCTGAATTGGAAACAAACACTAGCTTGCCTCCCAAGAAACACACTCTGCTTTTGAGAAAAGAGCCCTCCTCTACTCTACTGTGTTTCCTATAGTGCCAGAACAGTGAGCTTGCTCAGAACAAAAAAAACTGTGCTTCCTAAACACACGGGCCATATCTAGTTCAACTCTGCTTAGGAAACAGACAACAACAGTAGCTCCACTTCAGTCCAACACACTGTACTTGCTTGGAAGAGACGCGAGTGCTATTTGCACTGAGTATGGCAATGGGAGCGAAATAGTGACTTTCCTTACCAGAAAACAACTCTTGCTTGTAGGACCAAACAATGCATGTGATTCATCTCCATTTAGGACTGAATAACAAACGCTAGCTCGCGTTACAAGAAACACACTCTGCTTTTGAGAAAAGAGCACTCTTCTACTCTACTGTGTTTCCTATAGGGCCAATACAGTGAGCTTGCTCAGAACAAAAGAACTGTGCTTCCTATACACATGGCCATATCCAGTTCAATTCTGCTTAGGAAACTGACAAGAACAGTAGCTCCTCTTCAGTCCAATACACTCTACATGCTGGGAACAGACGCTCGTGCTATTTGCCCTGTGTATGGCAATGGGAGCCCAATAGTGTCTCTTCTTACCAGAAAACAACTCTTGCTCATAGGACTAGAAACTGCATGTGATTCAACTCCATTTAGGACTGGGAAACAAACGCTAGCTAGCCTTACAAGAAACACACTCTGCTTTTGAGAAAAGAGCACTCTTCTACTCTACTGTCTTTCCTATAGCACCAGAACAGTGAGCTTGCTCAGACCAAAGAACTGTGCTTCCTACACACACAGGCAATATCTAGTTCAACTCTGCATAGGAAACTGACGAGAACAGTAGCTCCTCTTCAGTCCAATACACTGTACTTGCTGAGAACAGATGCCAGTGCTATTTGCACTGTGTATGACAATGGGAGCGCAATAGTGACTCTTCTTACCACAAAACAACTCTTGCTCGTAGGAACAGAAACTGCATGGGATTCAACTCCATTTAGGACTGGGAAACAAATGCTATATCGTCTTACAAGAAACACACTGTGCTTTTGAGAAAAGAGCACTCTTCTACTCTACTGTGTTTCCTATAGAGCCAAAACAGTGAGCTAGCTCAGAAAAAAGAACTATGCTTCCTACACACACGGCCATATCTAGTTCAATTCTGCTGAAGAAACTGACAAGAATACTAGATCCTCTTCAGTCCAATAAACTGTACTTGCTGGGAACAGACGCCAGTGCTATTTGCACTGTGTATGGCAATGGGAGCGCAATAGTGACTCTTTTCTCCAGAAAACAACTCTTGCTCATGGGACCCAAAACTGCATGTGATTCAACTCCATTTAGGACTGGGAAACAAATGCTAGCTCGCCTTACAAGAAACACAATCTGCTTTTGAGAAAAGAGCACACTTCTACTCTACTGTGTTTCCTATAGAGCCAGAACAGTGAGCTTGCTCAGAACAAAAGAACTGTGCTTCCTACACACACAGCCATATCTGGTTCAATTCTGCTTAGGAAACTGAAAGAACAGTAGCTCCTCTTCAGTCCAATACACTGTACATGCTGGGAATAGACGCCAGTGCTTTTTGCCTTGTGTATGACAATGGGAGTCCAATAGTGACTCTTCTTACCAGAAAACAACTCTTGCTCGTAGAACCAGAAACTGCATGTGATTCAACTCCATTTAGGACTCAGAAACAAACACTAGCTCGCCTTACAAGAAACACACTCTGCTTTTGAGAAAAGAGCACTCTTCTACTCTAATGTGTTTCCTATAGGGCCAGAAAAGTGAGCTTGCTCAGAACAAAAGAACTGTGCTTCCTACACACACCGATTATATCTAGTTCAACTCTGCTTAGGAAACTGAAAAGAACAGTAGCTCCTCTTCAGTCCAATACACTGTACTTGCTGGGAACAGACGCCAGTGCTATTTGCACTGTGTATGGCAATGGGAGCGCAATAGTGACTCTTCTTTCCAGAAAATGAATCTTGCTTGTAGGACCAAAAACTGCATGTGATTCAATTCCATTTAGGACTGGGAAACAAATACTAGCTCACCTTACAAGAAACTTACTCTGCTTTTGGGAAAAGAGCACTCTTCTACTCTACTGTGTTTCCTGTAGGGCCAGAACAGTGAGCTTTCTCAGAACAAAAGAACTGTGCTTCCTACACACAGAGGCCTTATCTAGATCAAGTCTGTATAGGAAACTGACAAGGACAGTAGATCCTCTTCAGTCCAATACACTGTATGCTGGGAACAGACGCCAGTGATATTTGCCCTGTGTATGACAATGGGAGCACTATAGTGACTCTTCTTACCAGAAAACAACTCTTGCTCATAGGAACAGAAACTGCATGTGATTCAACTCCATTTAGGACTGGGAAACAAACGATAGCTCGCCTTACAAGGAACACACTCTGCTTTTGTGAAAAGAGCACACTTCTACTCTACTGTGTTTCTTATGGGGTCCGAACTGTGAGCTTGCTCAGAACAAAAGAATTGTGCTTCCTACACACACAGCCATATCTGGTTCAATTCTGCTTAGGAAAATTACAAGAACAGTAGATCCTCTTCAGTCCAATACACTGTACATGCTGGGAATAGACGCCAGTGCTTTTTGCCCTGTGTATGACAATGGGTGTGCAATAGTGACTCTTCTTACCAGAAAACAACTCTTGCTCATAGGACCCGAAACTGCATGTGATTAAACTCCATTTAGGACTTGGAAACAAACACTAGCTCGCCTTGCAAGAAACACACTCTGCTTTTGAGAGAAGAGCACTCTTCTACTCTAATGTGTTTCCTATAGGGCCAGAAAAGTGAGCTTGCTCAGAATAAAAGAACTGTGCTTCCTACACACACCGACTATATCTAGTTCAACTCTGCTTAGGAAACTGACAAGAACAGTAGCTCCTCTTCAGTCCAATACACTGTACTTGCTCGGAACAGAAGCCAGTGCTATTTGCACTGTGTATGGCAATGGGAGCGCATTAGTGTCGCTTCTTTCCAGAAAACAAATCTTGCTCGTAGGACCAAAAACTGCATGTGATTCAATTCCATTTAGGACTGGGAAACAAATACTAGCTCGCCTTACAAGAAACACACTCTGCTTTTGGGAAAAGAGCACTCTTCTACTCTACTGTGTTTCCTATAGGGCCAGAACAGTGAGCTTGCTCAGAACAAAAGAACTGTGGTTCCTACACACAGGGGCCATATCTAGATCAAGTCTGCATAGGAAACTGACAAGGACAGTAGATCCTCTTCAGTCCAATACACTTTATGCTGGGAACAGACGCCAGTGATATTTGCCCTGTGTATGACAATGGGAGCACTATAGTGACTCTTCTTACCAGAAAACAACTCTTGCTCGTAGGACCAGAAACTGCATGTGATTCAACTCCATTTAGGACTGGGAAACAAACACTAGCTCGCCTTACAAGAAACACACTCTGCTTTTGAGAAAAGAGCACTCTTCTACTCTACTGTGTTTCTTATGGGGTCCGAACTGTGAGCTTGCTCAGAACAAAAGAACTGTGCTTCCTACACACACGGCCATATCTAGTTCAATTCTGTTTAGGAAACTGACAAGAACAGTAGATCCTCTTCAGTCCAATACACTGTACATGCTGGGAATAGACGCCAGTGCTATTTGCCCTGTGTATGACAATGGGAGCGCAATAGTGACTCTTCTTACCAGAAAACAACTCTTGCTCGTAGGACCAGAAACTGCATGTGATTTTACTCCATTAGGACTGGGAAACAAACGCTAGCTTGCCTTACAGGAAACACGCTCTGCTTTTGAGAAAAGAGCACTCTTCTACTCTAAAGTGTTTCCTATAGAGCCAGAAGAGTGAGCTTGCTCAGAACAAAAGAACTGTGCTTCCTACACACACCGACTATATTTAGTTCAACTCTGCTTAGGAAACTGACAAGAACAGTAGATCCTCTTCAGTCAAATACACTGCACATGCTGGGAACAGACGCCAGTGCTATTTGCCCTGTGTATAGCAATGGGATCGCAATAGTGACTCTTCTTTCCAGAAAACAACTCTTGCTCATAGGACCAGAAAATGCATGTGATTCAACTCCATTTAGAACTGGGAAAAAAACGCTAGCTTGCATTACAAGAAACACACTCTGCTTTTGAGAAAAGAGCACACTTCTACTCTAATGTGTTTCCTATAGGGCGACAACAGTGAGCTTGCTCAGAAAAAAGAACTGTGCTTCCTAAACACACCGACTATATCTAGTTCAACTCTGCTTAGGAAACTGACAAGAACAGTAGATCCTCTTCAGTCCAATACACTGTACTTGATGGTAACAGACGCAAGTGCTATTTGCACTGTGTGTGGCATTGGGAGCGCAATAGGGACTTTCCTTACCAGAAAACAACTCTTGCTCGTAGGACCAGAAACTGCATGTGATTCAACTCCATTTAGAACTGGGAAACAAATGCTAGCTCACCTTACAAGAAACACACTCTGCTTTTGAGAAAAGAGAGCTTTTCTAGTCTACTGTGTTTCCTACGGTGTCCGAACAGTGAGCTTGCTCTGAAAAAAAGAACCGTGCTTCCTACACACACGGGCCATATCTAGTTCAACTGTGCTTAGGAAACTGACAAGAACAGTAGCTCCTCTTCAGTCCAATACACTGTACTTGCTGGGAACAGACGCCAGTGCTATTTGCACTGTGTATGGCAATGTGAGCACAATAGTGACTCTTCTTTCCAGAAAACAACTCTTGCTCATGGGACCAAAAAGTGCATGTGATTCAACTCCATTTAGGACTGGGAAACAAATGCTAGATCGCCTTACAAGAAACACACTGTGCTTTTGAGAAAAGAGCACTCTTCTACTCTACTGTGTTTCCTATAGAGCCAAAACAGTGAGCTTGCTCAGAAAAAAAGAACTGTGCTTCCTACACACACGGCCATATCTAGTTCAATTCTGCTTAGGAAACTGCCAAGAATAGTAGATCCTCTTCAGTCCAATAAACTGTACTTGCTGGGAACAGACGCCAGTGCTATTTGCACTGTGTATGGCAATGGGAGCGCAATAGTGACTCTTTTTTTCAGAAAACAACTCTTGCTCATGGGACCCAAAACCTCATGAGATTCAACTCCATTTAGTACTGGGAAACAAAAGCTAGCTCGCCTTACAAGAAACACACTCTGCTTTTGAGAAAAGAGCACTGTTCTACTCTACTGTGTTTCCTATAGAGCCAGAATAGCGAGCTTGCTCAGAACAAAAGAACTGTGCTTCCTACACACAGCCATATCTGGTTCAATTCTGCTTAGGAAAATGACAAGAACAATAGATCCTCTTCAGTCCAATACACTGTACATGCTGGGAATAGACGCCAGTGCTTTTTACCTTGTGTATGACAATGGGAGTGCAATAGTGACTCTTCTTACCAGAAAACAACTCTTGCTCGTAGGACCCGAAACTGCATGTGATTAAACTCCATTTAGGAATCGGAAACAAACACTAGCTCGCCTTACAAGAAACACACTCTGCTTTTGAGAAAAGAGCACTCTTCTACTCTAATGTGTTTCCAATAGGGCCAGAAAAGTGAGCTTGCTCAGAATAAAAGAACTGTGCTTCCTACACACACCGACTATATCTCGTTCAACTCTGCTTAGGAAACTGAAAAGAACAGTAGCTCCTCTTCAGTCCAATTCACTGTACTTGCTGGGAACAGACGCCAGTGCTATTTGCACTGTGTATGGCAATAGGAGCGCAATAGTGACTCTTCTTTCCAGAAAACAAATCTTGCTCGTAGCAACAAAAACTGCATGTGATTCAATTCCATTTAGGACTGGAAACAAATACTAGCTCGCCTTACAAGAAACACACTCTGCTTTTGGGAAAAGAGCACTCTTCTACTCTACTGTGTTTCCTATAGGGCCAGAACAGTGAGCTTGCTCAGAACAAAAGAACTGTGCGTCCTACACACAGGGGCCATATCTAGATCAAGTCTGCATAGGAAACTGACAAGGACAGTAGATCCTCTTCAGTCCAATACACTGTATGCTGGGAACAGACGCCAGTGATATTTGCCCTGTGTATGACAATGGGAGCACTGTAGTGACTCTTCTTACCAGAAAACAACTCTTGCTCGTAGGACCAGAAACTGCATGTGATTCAACTCCATTTAGGAATGGGAAACAAACGCTAGCTCGCCTTACAAGAAACACACTCTGCTTTTGAGAAAAGAGCACTCTTCTACTCTACTGTGTTTCTTATGGGGTCCGAACTGTGAGCTTGCTCAGAACAAAAGAACTGTGCTTCCTACACACACGGCCATATCTAGTTCAATTCTGTTTAGGAAACTGACAAGAACAGTAGATCCTCTTCAGTCCAATACACTGTACATGCTGGGAATAGACGCCAGTGATATTTGTAATTTGTATGACAATGGGAGCGCAATAGTGACTCTTCTTACCAGAAAACAACTCTTGCTCGTAGGACCAGAAACTGCATGTGATTTTACTCCATTTAGGACTGGGAAACAAACGCTAGCTTGCCTTACAGGAAACACGCTCTGCTTTTGAGAAAAGAGCACTCTTCTACTCTAAAGTGTTTCCTATAGAGCCAGAAGAGTGAGCTTGCTCAGAACAAAAGAACTGTGCTTCCTACACACACCGACTATATTTAGTTCAACTCTGCTTAGGAAACTGACAAGAACAGTAGATCCTCTTCAGTCAAATACACTGCACATGCTGGGAACAGACGCCAGTGCTATTTGCCCTGTGTATAGCAATGGGATCGCAATAGTGACTCTTCTTTCCAGAAAACAACTCTTGCTCATAGGACCAGAAAATGCATGTGATTCAACTCCATTTAGAACCGGGAAAAAAACGCTAGCTTGCATTACAAGAAACACACTCTGCTTTTGAGAAAAGAGCACACTTCTACTCTAATGTGTTTCCTATAGGGTGACAACAGTGAGCTTGCTCAGAAAAAAGAACTGTGCTTCCTAAACACACCGACTATATCTAGTTCAACTCTGCTTAGGAAACTGACAAGAACAGTAGATCCTCTTCAGTCCAATACACTGTACTTGATGGTAACAGACGCAAGTGCTATTTGCACTGTGTGTGGCATTGGGAGCGCAATAGGGACTTTCCTTACCAGAAAACAACTCTTGCTCGTAGGACCAGAAACTGCATGTGTTTCAACTCCATTTAGAACTGGGAAACAAATGCTAGCTCACCTTACAAGAAACACACTCTGCTTTTGAGAAAAGAGAGCTTTTCTAGTCTACTGTGTTTCCTACGGTGTCCGAACAGTGAGCTTGCTCTGAAAAAAAGAACCGTGCTTCCTACACACACGGGCCATATCTAGTTCAACTGTGCTTAGGAAACTGACAAGAACAGTAGCTCCTCTTCAGTCCAATACACTGTACTTGCTGGGAACAGACGCCAGTGCTATTTGCACTGTGTATGGCAATGTGAGCACAATAGTGACTCTTCTTTCCAGAAAACAACTCTTGCTCATGGGACCAAAAAGTGCATGTGATTCAACTCCATTTAGGACTGGGAAACAAATCCTAGATCGCCTTACAAGAAACACACTGTGCTTTTGAGAAAAGAGCACTCTTCTACTCTACTGTGTTTCCTATAGAGCCAAAACAGTGAGCTTGCTCAGAAAAAAAGAACTGTGCTTCCTACACACACGGCCATATCTAGTTCAATTCTGCTTAGGAAACTGCCAAGAATAGTAGATCCTCTTCAGTCCAATAAACTGTACTTGCTGGGAACAGACGCCAGTGCTATTTGCACTGTGTATGGCAATGGGAGCGCAATAGTGACTCTTTTTTTCAGAAAACAACTCTTGCTCATGGGACCCAAAACCTCATGAGATTCAACTCCATTTAGTACTGGGAAACAAAAGCTAGCTCGCCTTACAAGAAACACACTCTGCTTTTGAGAAAAGAGCACTGTTCTACTCTACTGTGTTTCCTATAGAGCCAGAATAGCGAGCTTGCTCAGAACAAAAGAACTGTGCTTCCTACACACAGCCATATCTGGTTCAATTCTGCTTAGGAAAATGACAAGAACAATAGATCCTCTTCAGTCCAATACACTGTACATGCTGGGAATAGACGCCAGTGCTTTTTACCTTGTGTATGACAATGGGAGTGCAATAGTGACTCTTCTTACCAGAAAACAACTCTTGCTCGTAGGACCCGAAACTGCATGTGATTAAACTCCATTTAGGAATCGGAAACAAACACTAGCTCGCCTTACAAGAAACACACTCTGCTTTTGAGAAAAGAGCACTCTTCTACTCTAATGTGTTTCCAATAGGGCCAGAAAAGTGAGCTTGCTCAGAATAAAAGAACTGTGCTTCCTACACACACCGACTATATCTCGTTCAACTCTGCTTAGGAAACTGAAAAGAACAGTAGCTCCTCTTCAGTCCAATTCACTGTACTTGCTGGGAACAGACGCCAGTGCTATTTGCACTGTGTATGGCAATAGGAGCGCAATAGTGACTCTTCTTTCCAGAAAACAAATCTTGCTCGTAGCAACAAAAACTGCATGTGATTCAATTCCATTTAGGACTGGAAACAAATACTAGCTCGCCTTACAAGAAACACAGTCTGCTTTTGGGAAAAGAGCACTCTTCTACTCTACTGTGTTTCCTATAGGGCCAGAACAGTGAGCTTGCTCAGAACAAAAGAACTGTGCGTCCTACACACAGGGGCCATATCTAGATCAAGTCTGCATAGGAAACTGACAAGGACAGTAGATCCTCTTCAGTCCAATACACTGTATGCTGGGAACAGACGCCAGTGATATTTGCCCTGTGTATGACAATGGGAGCACTGTAGTGACTCTTCTTACCAGAAAACAACTCTTGCTCGTAGGACCAGAAACTGCATGTGATTCAACTCCATTTAGGAATGGGAAACAAACGCTAGCTCGCCTTACAAGAAACACACTCTGCTTTTGAGAAAAGAGCACTCTTCTACTCTACTGTGTTTCTTATGGGGTCCGAAGTGTGAGCTTGCTCAGAACAAAAGAACTGTGCTTCCTACACACACGGCCATATCTAGTTCAATTCTGTTTAGGAAACTGACAAGAACAGTAGATCCTCTTCAGTCCAATACACTGTACATGCTGGGAATAGACGCCAGTGATATTTGTAATTTGTATGACAATGGGAGCGCAATAGTGACTCTTCTTACCAGAAAACAACTCTTGCTCGTAGGACCAGAAACTGCATGTGATTTTACTCCATTTAGGACTGGGAAACAAACGCTAGCTTGCCTTACAGGAAACACGCTCTGCTTTTGAGAAAAGAGCACTCTTCTACTCTAAAGTGTTTCCTATAGAGCCAGAAGAGTGAGCTTGCTCAGAACAAAAGAACTGTGCTTCCTACACACACCGACTATATTTAGTTCAACTCTGCTTAGGAAACTGACAAGAACAGTAGATCCTCTTCAGTCAAATACACTGCACATGCTGGGAACAGACGCCAGTGCTATTTGCCCTGTGTATAGCAATGGGATCGCAATAGTGACTCTTCTTTCCAGAAAACAACTCTTGCTCATAGGACCAGAAAATGCATGTGATTCAACTCCATTTAGAACCGGGAAAAAAACGCTAGCTTGCATTACAAGAAACACACTCTGCTTTTGAGAAAAGAGCACACTTCTACTCTAATGTGTTTCCTATAGGGTGACAACAGTGAGCTTGCTCAGAAAAAAGAACTGTGCTTCCTAAACACACCGACTATATCTAGTTCAACTCTGCTTAGGAAACTGACAAGAACAGTAGATCCTCTTCAGTCCAATACACTGTACTTGATGGTAACAGACGCAAGTGCTATTTGCACTGTGTGTGGCATTGGGAGCGCAATAGGGACTTTCCTTACCAGAAAACAACTCTTGCTCATAGGACCGGAAACTGCATGTGATTCAACTCCATTTAGAACTGGGAAACAAACGCTAGCTCACCTTACAAGAAACACACTCTGCTTTTGAGAAAAGAGAGCTTTTCTAGTCTACTGTGTTTCCTACGGTGTCCGAACAGTGAGCTTGCTCTGAAAAAAAGAACCGTGCTTCCTACACACACGGGCCATATCTAGTTCAACTGTGCTTAGGAAACTGACAAGAACAGTAGCTCCTCTTCAGTCCAATACACTGTACTTGCTGGGAACAGACGCCAGTGCTATTTGCACTGTGTATGGCAATGTGAGCACAATAGTGACTCTTCTTTCCAGAAAACAACTCTTGCTCATGGGACCAAAAAGTGCATGTGATTCAACTCCAATTAGGACTGGGAAACAAATGCTAGATCGCCTTACCAGAAACACACTGTGCTTTTGAGAAAAGAGCACTCTTCTACTCTACTGTGTTTCCTATAGAGCCAAAACAGTGAGCTTGCTCAGAAAAAAAGAACTGTGCTTCCTACACACACGGCCATATCTAGTTCAATTCTGCTTAGGAAACTGCCAAGAATAGTAGATCCTCTTCAGTCCAATAAACTGTACTTGCTGGGAACAGACGCCAGTGCTATTTGCACTGTGTATGGCAATGGGAGCGCAATAGTGACTCTTTTTTTCAGAAAACAACTCTTGCTCATGGGACCCAAAACCTCATGAGATTCAACTCCATTTAGTACTGGGAAACAAAAGCTAGCTCGCCTTACAAGAAACACACTCTGCTTTTGAGAAAAGAGCACTGTTCTACTCTACTGTGTTTCCTATAGAGCCAGAATAGTGAGCTTGCTCAGAACAAAAGAACTGTGCTTCCTACACACAGCCATATCTGGTTCAATTCTGCTTAGGAAAATGACAAGAACAATAGATCCTCTTCAGTCCAATACACTGTACATGCTGGGAATAGACGCCAGTGCTTTTTGCCTTGTGTATGACAATGGGAGTGCAATAGTGACTCTTCTTACCAGAAAACAACTCTTGCTCGTAGGACCCGAAACTGCATGTGATTAAACTCCATTTAGGAATCGGAAACAAACACTAGCTCGCCTTACAAGAAACACACTCTGCTTTTGAGAAAAGAGCACTCTTCTACTCTAATGTGTTTCCAATAGGGCCAGAAAAGTGAGCTTGCTCAGAATAAAAGAACTGTGCTTCCTACACACACCGACTATATTTAGTTCAACTCTACTTAGGAAACTGACAAGAACAGTAGATCCTCTTCAGTCCAATACACTGTACATGCTGGGAACAGACGCCAGTGATATTTGTAATTTGTATGACAATTGGAGCGCAATAGTGACTCTTCTTACCAGAAGACAACTCTTGCTTGTAGGACCAGAAACTGCATGGGATTCAACTCCACTTCTGACTGGGAAACAAACACTTGCTCGCCTTATAAGAAACACACTCTGCTTTTGAGAAAAGAGCACTCTTCTACTCTACTGTGTTTCCTATGGGACCCAAACAGTGAGCTTGCTCAGAACAAAAGAACTGTGCTTCCTAAACACACGGGCCATATCTAGTTCAACTCTGCTTAGGAAACTGACAAGAACAGTAGCTCCTCTTCAGTCCAATACACTGTACTTGCTGGGAACAGACGCCAGTGCTATTTGCACTGTGTATGGCAATGGGAGCGCAATAGTGACTCTTCTTTCCAGAAATCAACTCTTCCTCGTAGGACCAAAAACTGCATGTGATTCAACTCCATTTAGGACTGGGAAACAAACGCTAGCTCGCCTTACAAGAAACACACTCTGATTTTGAGAAAAGAGCACTCTTCTACTCTACTGTGTTTCCTATACAGCCAGAACAATAAGCTTGCTCAGAACAAAAGAATTGTGCTTCCGACACACACATGGGGGATATCTAGATCAATTCTGCATAGGAAACTGACAAGGACAGTAGATCCTCTTCAGTCCAATACACTGTACATGCTGGGAACAGATGCCAGTGCTATTTTACCTGTGTATGTCAATGGGAGCGCAATAGTGACTCTTCTTACCAGAAAACAACTCTTGCTCATAGGACCAGAAACTGCATGTGATTCAACTCCATTTAGGACTGAATAACAAACGCTAGCTCGCCTTACAAGAAACATCCTCTGCTTTTGAGAAAAGGGCACTCTTCTACTCTACTGTGTTTCCTACAGGGCCAAAACAGTGAGCTTGCTCAGAACAAAAGAACTGTGCTTCCTACACACAAGGCCATATCTAGTTCAATTCTGCTTAGGAAACTGACAAGAACAGTAGATCCTCTTCAGTCCAATACACTGTACATGCTGGGAATAGAAGCCAGTGCTATTTGCCCTGTGTATTACAATGGGAGCGCAATAGTGACTTTTCTTACCAGAAAACAACTCTTGCTCGTAGGGCCAGAAACTGCATGAGATTCAACTCCATTTAGAACTGGGAAACAAACGCTAGATCGCCTTACAATAAACACACTCTGCTTTTGAGAAAAGACAACTCATCTACTCTACTGTGTTTCCTATGGGGTCCGAACAGTGAGCTTGCTCCGAACAAAAGAACCGTGCTTCCTACACACACGGGCCATATCTAGTTCAATTCTGCTTAGGAAACTGACAAGAACAGTTGCTCCTCTTCAGTCCAATACACTGTACTTGCTGGGAACAGACGCCAGTGCTATTTGCCCTGTGTATAGCAATGGGAGCGCAATAGTGACTCTTCTTTCCAGAAAACAACTCTTGCTCATAGGACCAAAAACTGCATGTGATTCAACTCCTTTTAGGACTGGGAAACAAACGCTAGCTCTCCTTACAAGAAACACACTCTGCTTTTGAGAAAAGAGCACTCTTCTACTCTACTGTGTTTCCTATGGGGTCCGAACAGTGAGCTTGCTCAGAACAGAAGAAGTGTGCTTCCTACACACGGGTCATATCCAGTTCAACTCTGCTTAGGAAACTGACAAGAACAGTAGCTCCTCTTCAGTCCAATACACTGTACTTGCTGGGAAAAGACGCCAGTGCTATTTGCACTGTGTATGACAATGGGAGCGCAATAGTGACTTTCCTTACCAGAAAACAACTCTTGCTCTTAGGACCAGAAACTGCATGTGATTCAACTCCATTTAGGACTGGGAAACAAACGCTAGCTCCCTTACAAGAAACACACTCTGCTTTTGAGAAAAGAGCACTCTTCTACTCTACTGTGTTTCCTAAAGGGCCAAAACAGTGAGCTTGCTCAGAACAAAAGAACTGTGCTTCCTACACACGGGCCATATCTATTCCAACTCTTCTTAGGAAACTGACAAGAACAGTAGATCCTCTTCAGTCCATTACACTGTACTTGATGGTAACAGACGCGAGTGCTATTTGCACTGTGTGTGGCAATGGGAGCACAATAGTGACTTTCCTTACCAGAGCAACTCTTGCTCATAGGGCCAGAAACTGCATGAGATTCAACTCCATTTAGAACTGGGAAACAAACGCTAGCTCGCCTTACACTAAACACACTCTGCTTTTGAGAAAAGACAACTCATCTACTCTACTGTGTTTCCTATGGGGTCCGAACAGTGAGCTTGCTCCGAACAAAAGAACCGTGCTTCCTACACACACGGGCAATATCTAGTTCAAATCTGCTTAGGAAACTGACAAGAACAGTTGCTCCTCTTCAGTCCAATACACTGTACTTGCTGCGAACAGACGCCAGTGCTATTAGTACTGTGTATGGCAATGGGAGCACAATAGTGACTCTTCTTTCCATAAAACAACTCTTGCTCATAGGACCAAAAATTGCATGTGATTCAACTCCATTTAGGACTGGGAAACAAACGCTAGCTTGCCTTACAAGAAACACACTCTGCTTTTGAGAAAAGGGCACTCTTCTACTCTACTGTGTTTCCTATAGGGCCAAAACAGTGAGCTTGCTCAGAACAAAAGAACTGTGCTTCCTACACACACGGCCTTATCTAGTTCAATTCTGCTTAGGAAACTGACAAGAACAGTAGATCCTCCTCAGTCCAATACACTGTACATGCAGGGAATAGACGCCAGTGCTATTTGCCCTGTGTATGACAATGGGAGCGCAATAGTGACTCTTCTCTCCAGAGAACACCTCTTGCTCTACGACCAGAAACTGCATGTGATTTTACTCCATTTAGGACTGGGAAACAAATGCTAGCTCGCCTTACAAGAAACACACTCTGCTTTTGAGAAAAGAGCACTCTTCTACTCTACTGTGTTTCCTATGGGATCCGAACAGTGAGCTTGCTCAGAACAGAAGAAGTGTGCTTCCTACACAAGGGCCATATCCAGTTCAACTCTGCTTAGGAAACTGACAAGAACAGTAGATCCTTTTCAGTCCAATACACTGTACTTGCTGGGAACAGTCGCCAGTGCTATTTGCACTGTGTAGGGCAATGGGAGCGCAATAGTGACTTTGCTTACCAGAAAACAACTCTTGCTCATAGTACCAGAAACTGCATGGGATTCAAGACCATTTAGGACTGGGAAACAAACACTAGCTCGCCTTACAAGAAATACACTCTGCTTTTGAGAAAAGGGCACACTTCTACTCTACTGTGTTTCCTATAGGGTCCGAAGAGTGAGCTTTCTCAGAACAAAAGAACTGTGCATCCTGCACACACGGGCCACATCTAGTTCAACTCTGCTTAGGAAACTGACAAGAACAGTAGCTCCTCTTCAGTCCAATACACTGTACTTGCTGGGAACAGACGCGAGTGCTATTTGCCCTTTGTACGGAATTGGGAGCGCAATAGTGACTCTTCTTACCACAAAACAACTCTTGCTCGTAGGAACAGAAACTGCATGTGATTCAACTCCATTTAGGACTGGGAAACAAATGCCATCTCGCCTTACAAGAAACACACTCTGCTTTTGAGAAAAGAGCACTCTTGTACTCTATTGTGTTTCCTATAGGGCCAGAACAGTGAGCTTGCTCAGAACAAAAGAACTGTGCTTCCTACACACACGGCCATATCTAGTTCAACTCTGCTTAGGAAACTGACGAGAACAGTAGCTCCTCTTCAGTCCAATACACTGTATTTGCTGGGAACAGACGAGTGCTATTTGTACTGTGTACAGCAATGGGAACACAATAGTGACCCCTCTTACCAGAAAACAACTCTGGCTCTTAGGACCAGAAACTGCATGTGATTCAACTCCACTTAGGACTGGTAAACAAACGCTAGCTTGCCTTACAAGAAACAAGCTCTGATTTGAGAAAAGGGCACACTTCTACTCTACTGTGTTTCCTATGGTGTCTGAACAGTGAGCTTGCTCAGAACAAAAGAACTGTGCTTCCTACACACACGGGCCATATCTAGTTCAATTCTGCTTAGGAAACTGACAAGAACAGTAGATCGCCTTCAGTCCAATACACTGTACTTGCTGGGAACAGACGCGAGTGCTATTTGCACTGTGTATGACAATGGGAGCGCAATAGTGACTCTTCTTACCAGAAAACAACTCTTGCTCGTTTGACTAGAAACTTCATGGGATTCAACTCCATTTCTGAATTGGAAACAAACACTAGCTTGCCTCCCAAGAAACACACTCTGCTTTTGAGAAAAGAGCCCTCCTCTACTCTACTGTGTTTCCTATAGTGCCAGAACAGTGAGCTTGCTCAGAACAAAAAAAACTGTGCTTCCTAAACACACGCGCCATATCTAGTTCAACTCTGCTTAGGAAACAGACAACAACAGTAGCTCCACTTCAGTCCAACACACTGTACTTGCTTGGAAGAGACGCGAGTGCTATTTGCACTGAGTATGGCAATGGGAGCGA
This sequence comes from Peromyscus eremicus, assembly GCF_949786415.1. Taxonomy (NCBI): domain Eukaryota; kingdom Metazoa; phylum Chordata; class Mammalia; order Rodentia; family Cricetidae; genus Peromyscus; species Peromyscus eremicus. The sequence goes on along the minus strand of NW_026734602.1, from coordinate 20,579 downwards.
AATAGTGACTTTCCTTACCAGAAAACAACTCTTGCTTGTAGGACCAAACAATGCATGTGATTCATCTCCATTTAGGACTGAATAACAAACGCTAGCTCGCGTTACAAGAAACACACTCTGCTTTTGAGAAAAGAGCACTCTTCTACTCTACTGTGTTTCCTATAGGGCCAATACAGTGAGCTTGCTCAGAACAAAAGAACTGTGCTTCCTATACACATGGCCATATCCAGTTCAATTCTGCTTAGGAAACTGACAAGAACAGTAGCTCCTCTTCAGTCCAATACACTCTACATGCTGGGAACAGACGCTCGTGCTATTTGCCCTGTGTATGGCAATGGGAGCCCAATAGTGTCTCTTCTTACCAGAAAACAACTCTTGCTCATAGGACTAGAAACTGCATGTGATTCAACTCCATTTAGGACTGGGAAACAAACGCTAGCTAGCCTTACAAGAAACACACTCTGCTTTTGAGAAAAGAGCACTCTTCTACTCTACTGTCTTTCCCATAGCACCAGAACAGTGAGCTTGCTCAGACCAAAGAACTGTGCTTCCTACACACACAGGCAATATCTAGTTCAACTCTGCATAGGAAACTGACGAGAACAGTAGCTCCTCTTCAGTCCAATACACTGTACTTGCTGAGAACAGATGCCAGTGCTATTTGCACTGTGTATGACAATGGGAGCGCAATAGTGACTCTTCTTACCACAAAACAACTCTTGCTCGTAGGAACAGAAACTGCATGGGATTCAACTCCATTTAGGACTGGGAAACAAATGCTATATCGCCTTACAAGAAACACACTGTGCTTTTGAGAAAAGAGCACTCTTCTACTCTACTGTGTTTCCTATAGAGCCAAAACAGTGAGCTAGCTCAGAAAAAAGAACTATGCTTCCTACACACACGGCCATATCTAGTTCAATTCTGCTGAAGAAACTGACAAGAATACTAGATCCTCTTCAGTCCAATAAACTGTACTTGCTGGGAACAGACGCCAGTGCTATTTGCACTGTGTATGGCAATGGGAGCGCAATAGTGACTCTTTTCTCCAGAAAACAACTCTTGCTCATGGGACCCAAAACTGCATGTGATTCAACTCCATTTAGGACTGGGAAACAAATGCTAGCTCGCCTTACAAGAAACACAATCTGCTTTTGAGAAAAGAGCACACTTCTACTCTACTGTGTTTCCTATAGAGCCAGAACAGTGAGCTTGCTCAGAACAAAAGAACTGTGCTTCCTACACACACAGCCATATCTGGTTCAATTCTGCTTAGGAAACTGAAAGAACAGTAGCTCCTCTTCAGTCCAATACACTGTACATGCTGGGAATAGACGCCAGTGCTTTTTGCCTTGTGTATGACAATGGGAGTCCAATAGTGACTCTTCTTACCAGAAAACAACTCTTGCTCGTAGAACCAGAAACTGCATGTGATTCAACTCCATTTAGGACTCAGAAACAAACACTAGCTCGCCTTACAAGAAACACACTCTGCTTTTGAGAAAAGAGCACTCTTCTACTCTAATGTGTTTCCTATAGGGCCAGAAAAGTGAGCTTGCTCAGAACAAAAGAACTGTGCTTCCTACACACACCGATTATATCTAGTTCAACTCTGCTTAGGAAACTGAAAAGAACAGTAGCTCCTCTTCAGTCCAATACACTGTACTTGCTGGGAACAGACGCCAGTGCTATTTGCACTGTGTATGGCAATGGGAGCGCAATAGTGACTCTTCTTTCCAGAAAATGAATCTTGCTCGTAGGACCAAAAACTGCATGTGATTCAATTCCATTTAGGACTGGGAAACAAATACTAGCTCACCTTACAAGAAACTTACTCTGCTTTTGGGAAAAGAGCACTCTTCTACTCTACTGTGTTTCCTGTAGGGCCAGAACAGTGAGCTTTCTCAGAACAAAAGAACTGTGCTTCCTACACACAGAGGCCTTATCTAGATCAAGTCTGTATAGGAAACTGACAAGGACAGTAGATCCTCTTCAGTCCAATACACTGTATGCTGGGAACAGACGCCAGTGATATTTGCCCTGTGTATGACAATGGGAGCACTATAGTGACTCTTCTTACCAGAAAACAACTCTTGCTCATAGGAACAGAAACTGCATGTGATTCAACTCCATTTAGGACTGGGAAACAAACGATAGCTCGCCTTACAAGGAACACACTCTGCTTTTGTGAAAAGAGCACACTTCTACTCTACTGTGTTTCTTATGGGGTCCGAACTGTGAGCTTGCTCAGAACAAAAGAATTGTGCTTCCTACACACACAGCCATATCTGGTTCAATTCTGCTTAGGAAAATTACAAGAACAGTAGATCCTCTTCAGTCCAATACACTGTACATGCTGGGAATAGACGCCAGTGCTTTTTGCCCTGTGTATGACAATGGGTGTGCAATAGTGACTCTTCTTACCAGAAAACAACTCTTGCTCATAGGACCCGAAACTGCATGTGATTAAACTCCATTTAGGACTTGGAAACAAACACTAGCTCGCCTTGCAAGAAACACACTCTGCTTTTGAGAGAAGAGCACTCTTCTACTCTAATGTGTTTCCTATAGGGCCAGAAAAGTGAGCTTGCTCAGAATAAAAGAACTGTGCTTCCTACACACACCGACTATATCTAGTTCAACTCTGCTTAGGAAACTGACAAGAACAGTAGCTCCTCTTCAGTCCAATACACTGTACTTGCTCGGAACAGAAGCCAGTGCTATTTGCACTGTGTATGGCAATGGGAGCGCATTAGTGTCGCTTCTTTCCAGAAAACAAATCTTGCTCTTAGGACCAAAAACTGCATGTGATTCAATTCCATTTAGGACTGGGAAACAAATACTAGCTCGCCTTACAAGAAACACACTCTGCTTTTGGGAAAAGAGCACTCTTCTACTCTACTGTGTTTCCTATAGGGCCAGAACAGTGAGCTTGCTCAGAACAAAAGAACTGTGCTTCCTACACACAGGTGCCATATCTAGATCAAGTCTGCATAGGAAACTGACAAGGACAGTAGATCCTCTTCAGTCCAATACACTTTATGCTGGGAACAGACGCCAGTGATATTTGCCCTGTGTATGACAATGGGAGCACTATAGTGACTCTTCTTACCAGAAAACAACTCTTGCTCGTAGGACCAGAAACTGCATGTGATTCAACTCCATTTAGGACTGGGAAACAAACACTAGCTCGCCTTACAAGAAACACACTCTGCTTTTGAGAAAAGAGCACTCTTCTACTCTACTGTGTTTCTTATGGGGTCCGAACTGTGAGCTTGCTCAGAACAAAAGAACTGTGCTTCCTACACACACGGCCATATCTAGTTCAATTCTGTTTAGGAAACTGACAAGAACAGTAGATCCTCTTCAGTCCAATACACTGTACATGCTGGGAATAGACGCCAGTGCTATTTGCCCTGTGTATGACAATGGGAGCACAATAGTGACTCTTCTTACCAGAAAACAACTCTTGCTCGTAGGACCAGAAACTGCATGTGATTTTACTCCATTAGGACTGGGAAACAAACGCTAGCTTGCCTTACAGGAAACACGCTCTGCTTTTGAGAAAAGAGCACTCTTCTACTCTAAAGTGTTTCCTATAGAGCCAGAAGAGTGAGCTTGCTCAGAACAAAAGAACTGTGCTTCCTACACACACCGACTATATTTAGTTCAACTCTGCTTAGGAAACTGACAAGAACAGTAGATCCTCTTCAGTCAAATACACTGCACATGCTGGGAACAGACGCCAGTGCTATTTGCCCTGTGTATAGCAATGGGATCGCAATAGTGACTCTTCTTTCCAGAAAACAACTCTTGCTCATAGGACCAGAAAATGCATGTGATTCAACTCCATTTAGAACCGGGAAAAAAACGCTAGCTTGCATTACAAGAAACACACTCTGCTTTTGAGAAAAGAGCACACTTCTACTCTAATGTGTTTCCTATAGGGCGACAACAGTGAGCTTGCTCAGAAAAAAGAACTGTGCTTCCTAAACACACCGACTATATCTAGTTCAACTCTGCTTAGGAAACTGACAAGAACAGTAGATCCTCTTCAGTCCAATACACTGTACTTGATGGTAACAGACGCAAGTGCTATTTGCACTGTGTGTGGCATTGGGAGCGCAATAGGGACTTTCCTTACCAGAAAACAAGTCTTGCTCGTAGGACCAGAAACTGCATGTGATTCAACTCCATTTAGAACTGGGAAACAAATGCTAGCTCACCTTACAAGAAACACACTCTGCTTTTGAGAAAAGAGAGCTTTTCTAGTCTACTGTGTTTCCTACGGTGTCCGAACAGTGAGCTTGCTCTGAAAAAAAGAACCGTGCTTCCTACACACACGGGCCATATCTAGTTCAACTGTGCTTAGGAAACTGACAAGAACAGTAGCTCCTCTTCAGTCCAATACACTGTACTTGCTGGGAACAGACGCCAGTGCTATTTGCACTGTGTGTGGCAATGTGAGCACAATAGTGACTCTTCTTTCCAGAAAACAACTCTTGCTCATGGGACCAAAAAGTGCATGTGATTCAACTCCATTTAGGACTGGGAAACAAATGCTAGATCGCCTTACAAGAAACACACTGTGCTTTTGAGAAAAGAGCACTCTTCTACTCTACTGTGTTTCCTATAGAGCCAAAACAGTGAGCTTGCTCAGAAAAAAAGAACTGTGCTTCCTACACACACGGCCATATCTAGTTCAATTCTGCTTAGGAAACTGCCAAGAATAGTAGATCCTCTTCAGTCCAATAAACTGTACTTGCTGGGAACAGACGCCAGTGCTATTTGCACTGTGTATGGCAATGGGAGCGCAATAGTGACTCTTTTTTTCAGAAAACAACTCTTGCTCATGGGACCCAAAACCTCATGAGATTCAACTCCATTTAGTACTGGGAAACAAAAGCTAGCTCGCCTTACAAGAAACACACTCTGCTTTTGAGAAAAGAGCACTGTTCTACTCTACTGTGTTTCCTATAGAGCCAGAATAGCGAGCTTGCTCAGAACAAAAGAACTGTGCTTCCTACACACAGCCATATCTGGTTCAATTCTGCTTAGGAAAATGACAAGAACAATAGATCCTCTTCAGTCCAATACACTGTACATGCTGGGAATAGACGCCAGTGCTTTTTACCTTGTGTATGACAATGGGAGTGCAATCGTGACTCTTCTTACCAGAAAACAACTCTTGCTCGTAGGACCCGAAACTGCATGTGATTAAACTCCATTTAGGAATCGGAAACAAACACTAGCTCGCCTTACAAGAAACACACTCTGCTTTTGAGAAAAGAGCACTCTTCTACTCTAATGTGTTTCCAATAGGGCCAGAAAAGTGAGCTTGCTCAGAATAAAAGAACTGTGCTTCCTACACACACCGACTATATCTCGTTCAACTCTGCTTAGGAAACTGAAAAGAACAGTAGCTCCTCTTCAGTCCAATTCACTGTACTTGCTGGGAACAGACGCCAGTGCTATTTGCACTGTGTATGGCAATAGGAGCGCAATAGTGACTCTTCTTTCCAGAAAACAAATCTTGCTCGTAGCAACAAAAACTGCATGTGATTCAATTCCATTTAGGACTGGAAACAAATACTAGCTCGCCTTACAAGAAACACAGTCTGCTTTTGGGAAAAGAGCACTCTTCTACTCTACTGTGTTTCCTATAGGACCAGAACAGTGAGCTTGCTCAGAACAAAAGAACTGTGCGTCCTACACACAGGGGCCATATCTAGATCAAGTCTGCATAGGAAACTGACAAGGACAGTAGATCCTCTTCAGTCCAATACACTGTATGCTGGGAACAGACGCCAGTGATATTTGCCCTGTGTATGACAATGGGAGCACTATAGTGACTCTTCTTACCAGAAAACAACTCTTGCTCGTAGGACCAGAAACTGCATGTGATTCAACTCCATTTAGGACTGGGAAACAAACGCTAGCTCGCCTTACAAGAAACACACTCTGCTTTTGAGAAAAGAGCACTCTTCTACTCTACTGTGTTTCTTATGGGGTCCGAAGTGTGAGCTTGCTCAGAACAAAAGAACTGTGCTTCCTACACACACGGCCATATCTAGTTCAATTCTGTTTAGGAAACTGACAAGAACAGTAGATCCTCTTCAGTCCAATACACTGTACATGCTGGGAATAGACGCCAGTGATATTAGTAATTTGTATGACAATGGGAGCGCAATAGTGACTCTTCTTACCAGAAAACAACTCTTGCTCGTAGGACCAGAAACTGCATGTGATTTTACTCCATTTAGGACTGGGAAACAAACGCTAGCTTGCCTTACAGGAAACACGCTCTGCTTTTGAGAAAAGAGCACTCTTCTACTCTAAAGTGTTTCCTATAGAGCCAGAAGAGTGAGCTTGCTCAGAACAAAAGAACTGTGCTTCCTACACACACCGACTATATTTAGTTCAACTCTGCTTAGGAAACTGACAAGAACAGTAGATCCTCTTCAGTCAAATACACTGCACATGCTGGGAACAGACGCCAGTGCTATTTGCCCTGTGTATAGCAATGGGATCGCAATAGTGACTCTTCTTTCCAGAAAACAACTCTTGCTCATAGGACCAGCAAAATGCATGTGATTCAACTCCATTTAGAACCGGGAAAAAAACGCTAGCTTGCATTACAAGAAACACACTCTGCTTTTGAGAAAAGAGCACACTTCTACTCTAATGTGTTTCCTATAGGGTGACAACAGTGAGCTTGCTCAGAAAAAAGAACTGTGCTTCCTAAACACACCGACTATATCTAGTTCAACTCTGCTTAGGAAACTGACAAGAACAGTAGATCCTCTTCAGTCCAATACACTGTACTTGATGGTAACAGACGCAAGTGCTATTTGCACTGTGTGTGGCATTGGGAGCGCAATAGGGACTTTCCTTACCAGAAAACAACTCTTGCTCATAGGACCGGAAACTGCATGTGATTCAACTCCATTTAGAACTGGGAAACAAACGCTAGCTCACCTTACAAGAAACACACTCTGCTTTTGAGAAAAGAGAGCTTTTCTAGTCTACTGTGTTTCCTACGGTGTCCGAACAGTGAGCTTGCTCTGAAAAAAAGAACCGTGCTTCCTACACACACGGGCCATATCTAGTTCAACTGTGCTTAGGAAACTGACAAGAACAGTAGCTCCTCTTCAGTCCAATACACTGTACTTGCTGGGAACAGACGCCAGTGCTATTTGCACTGTGTATGGCAATGTGAGCACAATAGTGACTCTTCTTTCCAGAAAACAACTCTTGCTCATGGGACCAAAAAGTGCATGTGATTCAACTCCAATTAGGACTGGGAAACAAATGCTAGATCGCCTTACCAGAAACACACTGTGCTTTTGAGAAAAGAGCACTCTTCTACTCTACTGTGTTTCCTATAGAGCCAAAACAGTGAGCTTGCTCAGAAAAAAAGAACTGTGCTTCCTACACACACGGCCATATCTAGTTCAATTCTGCTTAGGAAACTGCCAAGAATAGTAGATCCTCTTCAGTCCAATAAACTGTACTTGCTGGGAACAGACGCCAGTGCTATTTGCACTGTGTATGGCAATGGGAGCGCAATAGTGACTCTTTTTTTCAGAAAACAACTCTTGCTCATGGGACCCAAAACCTCATGAGATTCAACTCCATTTAGTACTGGGAAACAAAAGCTAGCTCGCCTTACAAGAAACACACTCTGCTTTTGAGAAAAGAGCACTGTTCTACTCTACTGTGTTTCCTATAGAGCCAGAATAGTGAGCTTGCTCAGAACAAAAGAACTGTGCTTCCTACACACAGCCATATCTGGTTCAATTCTGCTTAGGAAAATGACAAGAACAATAGATCCTCTTCAGTCCAATACACTGTACATGCTGGGAATAGACGCCAGTGCTTTTTGCCTTGTGTATGACAATGGGAGTGCAATAGTGACTCTTCTTACCAGAAAACAACTCTTGCTCGTAGGACCCGAAACTGCATGTGATTAAACTCCATTTAGGAATCGGAAACAAACACTAGCTCGCCTTACAAGAAACACACTCTGCTTTTGAGAAAAGAGCACTCTTCTACTCTAATGTGTTTCCAATAGGGCCAGAAAAGTGAGCTTGCTCAGAATAAAAGAACTGTGCTTCCTACACACACCGACTATATTTAGTTCAACTCTACTTAGGAAACTGACAAGAACAGTAGATCCTCTTCAGTCCAATACACTGTAAATGCTGGGAACAGACGCCAGTGATATTTGTAATTTGTATGACAATTGGAGCGCAATAGTGACTCTTCTTACCAGAAGACAACTCTTGCTTGTAGGACCAGAAACTGCATGGGATTCAACTCCACTTCTGACTGGGAAACAAACACTTGCTCGCCTTATAAGAAACACACTCTGCTTTTGAGAAAAGAGCACTCTTCTACTCTACTGTGTTTCCTATGGGACCCAAACAGTGAGCTTGCTCAGAACAAAAGAACTGTGCTTCCTAAACACACGGGCCATATCTAGTTCAACTCTGCTTAGGAAACTGACAAGAACAGTAGCTCCTCTTCAGTCCAATACACTGTACTTTTGGGAACAGACGCCAGTGCTATTTGCACTGTGTATGGCAATGGGAGCGCAATAGTGACTCTTCTTTCCAGAAATCAACTCTTCCTCGTAGGACCAAAAACTGCATGTGATTCAACTCCATTTAGGACTGGGAAACAAACGCTAGCTCGCCTTACAAGAAACACACTCTGATTTTGAGAAAAGAGCACTCTTCTACTCTACTGTGTTTCCTATACAGCCAGAACAATAAGCTTGCTCAGAACAAAAGAATTGTGCTTCCGACACACACATGGGGGATATCTAGATCAATTCTGCATAGGAAACTGACAAGGACAGTAGATCCTCTTCAGTCCAATACACTGTACATGCTGGGAACAGATGCCAGTGCTATTTTACCTGTGTATGTCAATGGGAGCGCAATAGTGACTCTTCTTACCAGAAAACAACTCTTGCTCATAGGACCAGAAACTGCATGTGATTCAACTCCATTTAGGACTGAATAACAAACGCTAGCTCGCCTTACAAGAAACATCCTCTGCTTTTGAGAAAAGGGCACTCTTCTACTCTACTGTGTTTCCTATAGGGCCAAAACAGTGAGCTTGCTCAGAACAAAAGAACTGTGCTTCCTACACACAAGGCCATATCTAGTTCAATTCTGCTTAGGAAACTGACAAGAACAGTAGATCCTCTTCAGTCCAATACACTGTACATGCTGGGAATAGAAGCCAGTGCTATTTGCCCTGTGTATTACAATGGGAGCGCAATAGTGACTTTCCTTACCAGAAAACAACTCTTGCTCGTAGGGCCAGAAACTGCATGAGATTCAACTCCATTTAGAACTGGGAAACAAACGCTAGATCGCCTTACAATAAACACACTCTGCTTTTGAGAAAAGACAACTCATCTACTCTACTGTGTTTCCTATGGGGTCCGAACAGTGAGCTTGCTCCGAACAAAAGAACCGTGCTTCCTACACACACGGGCCATATCTAGTTCAATTCTGCTTAGGAAACTGACAAGAACAGTTGCTCCTCTTCAGTCCAATACACTGTACTTGCTGGGAACAGACGCCAGTGCTATTTGCCCTGTGTATAGCAATGGGAGCGCAATAGTGACTCTTCTTTCCAGAAAACAACTCTTGCTCATAGGACCAAAAACTGCATGTGATTCAACTCCTTTTAGGACTGGGAAACAAACGCTAGCTCTCCTTACAAGAAACACACTCTGCTTTTGAGAAAAGAGCACTCTTCTACTCTACTGTGTTTCCTATGGGGTCCGAACAGTGAGCTTGCTCAGAACAGAAGAAGTGTGCTTCCTACACACGGGTCATATCCAGTTCAACTCTGCTTAGGAAACTGACAAGAACAGTAGCTCCTCTTCAGTCCAATACACTGTACTTGCTGGGAAAAGACGCCAGTGCTATTTGCACTGTGTATGACAATGGGAGCGCAATAGTGACTTTCCTTACCAGAAAACAACTCTTGCTCGTAGGACCAGAAACTGCATGTGATTCAACTCCATTTAGGACTGGGAAACAAACGCTAGCTCCCTTACAAGAAACACACTCTGCTTTTGAGAAAAGAGCACTCTTCTACTCTACTGTGTTTCCTAAAGGGCCAAAACAGTGAGCTTGCTCAGAACAAAAGAACTGTGCTTCCTACACACGGGCCATATCTATTCCAACTCTTCTTAGGAAACTGACAAGAACAGTAGATCCTCTTCAGTCCATTACACTGTACTTGATGGTAACAGACGCGAGTGCTATTTGCACTGTGTGTGGCAATGGGAGCACAATAGTGACTTTCCTTACCAGAGCAACTCTTGCTCATAGGGCCAGAAACTGCATGAGATTCAACTCCATTTAGAACTGGGAAACAAACGCTAGCTTGCCTTACACTAAACACACTCTGCTTTTGAGAAAAGACAACTCATCTACTCTACTGTGTTTCCTATGGGGTCCGAACAGTGAGCTTGCTCCGAACAAAAGAACCGTGCTTCCTACACACACGGGCAATATCTAGTTCAAATCTGCTTAGGAAACTGACAAGAACAGTTGCTCCTCTTCAGTCCAATACACTGTACTTGCTGCGAACAGACGCCAGTGCTATTAGTACTGTGTATGGCAATGGGAGCACAATAGTGACTCTTCTTTCCATAAAACAACTCTTGCTCATAGGACCAAAAATTGCATGTGATTCAACTCCATTTAGGACTGGGAAACAAACGCTAGCTTGCCTTACAAGAAACACACTCTGCTTTTGAGAAAAGGGCACTCTTCTACTCTACTGTGTTTCCTATAGGGCCAAAACAGTGAGCTTGCTCAGAACAAAAGAACTGTGCTTCCTACACACACGGCCTTATCTAGTTCAATTCTGCTTAGGAAACTGACAAGAACAGTAGATCCTCCTCAGTCCAATACACTGTACATGCAGGGAATAGACGCCAGTGCTATTTGCCCTGTGTATGACAATGGGAGCGCAATAGTGACTCTTCTCTCCAGAGAACACCTCTTGCTCTACGACCAGAAACTGCATGTGATTTTACTCCATTTAGGACTGGGAAACAAATGCTAGCTCGCCTTACAAGAAACACACTCTGCTTTTGAGAAAAGAGCACTCTTCTACTCTACTGTGTTTCCTATGGGATCCGAACAGTGAGCTTGCTCAGAACAGAAGAAGTGTGCTTCCTACACAAGGGCCATATCCAGTTAAACTCTGCTTAGGAAACTGACAAGAACAGTAGATCCTTTTCAGTCCAATACACTGTACTTGCTGGGAACAGTCGCCAGTGCTATTTGCACTGTGTAGGGCAATGGGAGCGCAATAGTGACTTTGCTTACCAGAAAACAACTCTTGCTCATAGTACCAGAAACTGCATGGGATTCAAGACCATTTAGGACTGGGAAACAAACACCAGCTCGCCTTACAAGAAATACACTCTGCTTTTGAGAAAAGGGCACACTTCTACTCTACTGTGTTTCCTATAGGGTCCGAAGAGTGAGCTTTCTCAGAACAAAAGAACTGTGCTTCCTACACAAACCGACTATATTTAGTTTAACTCTGCTTAGGAAACTGACAAGAACAGTAGATCCTCTTCAGTCCAATACACTGTACATGCTGGGAACAGACGCCAGTGCTATTTGCCCTGTGTATGACAATGAGAGCGCAATAGTGACTCTTCTTACCAGAAAACAACTCTTGCTCGTAGGACCAGAAACTGCATGTGATTCAACACCATTTAGGACTGCGAAACAAACGCTAGCTCCCTTACAAGAAACACACTCTGCTTTTGAGAAAAGAGCACTCTTCTACTCTACTGTGTTTCCTAAAGGGCCAAAACAGTGAGCTTGCTCAGAACAAAAGAACTGTGCTTCCTACACACACGGGCCATATCTATTCCAACTCTTCTTAGGAAACTGACAAGAACAGTAGATCCTCTTCAGTCCATTACACTGTACTTGATGGTAACAGACGCGAGTGCTATTTGCACTGTGTGTGGCAATGGGAGCACAATAGTGACTTTCCTTACCAGAGCAACTCTTGCTCTTAGGGCCAGAAACTGCATGAGATTCAACTCCATTTAGAACTGGGAAACAAACGCTAGCTCGCCTTACACTAAACACACTCTGCTTTTGAGAAAAGACAACTCATCTACTCTACTGTGTTTCCTATGGGGTCCGAACAGTGAGCTTGCTCCGAACAAAAGAACCGTGCTTCCTACACACACGGGCAATATCTAGTTCAATTCTGCTTAGGAAACTGACAAGAACAGTTGCTCCTCTTCAGTCCAATACACTGTACTTGCTGCGAACAGACGCCAGTGCTATTAGTACTGTGTATGGCAATGGGAGCACAATAGTGACTCTTCTTTCCATAAAACAACTCTTGCTCATAGGACCAAAAATTGCATGTGATTCAACTCCATTTAGGACTGGGAAACAAACGCTAGCTTGCCTTACAAGAAACACACTCTGCTTTTGAGAAAGGGGCACTCTTCTACTCTACTGTGTTTCCTATAGGGCCAAAACAGTGAGCTTGCTCAGAAAAAAAGAACTGTGCTTCCTACACACACGGCCTTATCTAGTTCAATTCTGCTTAGGAAACTGACAAGAACAGTAGATCCTCCTCAGTCCAATACACTGTACATGCAGGGAATAGACGCCAGTGCTATTTGCCCTGTGTATGACAATGGGAGCGCAATAGTGACTCTTCTCTCCAGAGAACACCTCTTGCTCTACGACCAGAAACTGCATGTGATTTTACTCCATTTAGGACTGGGAAACAAATGCTAGCTCGCCTTACAAGAAACACACTCTGCTTTTGAGAAAAGAGCACTCTTCTACTCTACTGTGTTTCCTATGGGATCCGAACAGTGAGCTTGCTCAGAACAGAAGAAGTGTGCTTCCTACACAAGGGCCATATCCAGTTAAACTCTGCTTAGGAAACTGACAAGAACAGTAGATCCTTTTCAGTCCAATACACTGTACTTGCTGGGAACAGTCGCCAGTGCTATTTGCACTGTGTAGGGCAATGGGAGCGCAATAGTGACTTTGCTTACCAGAAAACAACTCTTGCTCATAGTACCAGAAACTGCATGGGATTCAAGACCATTTAGGACTGGGAAACGAACACTAGCTCGCCTTACAAGAAATACACTCTGCTTTTGAGAAAAGGGCACACTTCTACTCTACTGTGTTTCCTATAGGGTCCGAAGAGTGAGCTTTCTCAGAACAAAAGAACTGTGCTTCCTACACACACCGACTATATTTAGTTTAACTCTGCTTAGGAAACTGACAAGAACAGTAGATCCTCTTCAGTCCAATACACTGTACATGCTGGGAACAGACGCCAGTGCTATTTGCCCTGTGTATGACAATGAGAGCGCAATAGTGACTTTCCTTACCAGAAAACAACTCTTGCTGGTAGGACCAGAAACTGCATGTGATTCAACTCCATTTAGAACTGGGAAACAAACACTAGCTCGCCTTTCAAGAAACACACTATGCTTTTGAGAAAAGAGCACTCTTCTACTCTACTGTGTTTCCTATAGGGCCAGAATAGTGAGTTTGCTCAGAACAAAAGAACTGTGCTTCCAACAAATACGGCCATATCTAGTTCAATTCTGTTTAGGAAACTGACAAGAACAGTAGATCCTCTTCAGTCCAATACACTGTACATGCTGGGAACAGACGCCAGTGCTATTTGCCCTGTGTATGACAATGGGATCGCAATAGTGACTCTTCTTACCAGAAAACAACTCTTGCTCGTAGGACCAAAAACTGCATGTGATTCAACTCCATTTCTGACTCTGAAACAAACGCTAGCTCGCCTTACAAGGAACACACACTTCTTTTGAGAAAAGAGCAGTCTTCTATTCTACTGTGGTTCATATGGGGTCCGAACATTGAGCTTGCTCAGAACGAAAGAACTGTGCTTCCTACACACACTGGCCATATCTAGTTCAACTCTGCTTAGGAAACTGACAAGAACAGAAGCTCCTCTTCAGTCCAATACACTGTACTTGCTGGGAACAGACGCGAGTGCTACTTGCCCTGTGTATGGCAATGGGAGTGCAATAGTGGCTTTCCTTACCAGAAATCAACTCTTGCTCGTAGGACCAAAAACTGGATGTGATTGAACTCCATTTAGGACTGGGAAACAAACGCTAGCTCGCCTTACAAGAAACACACTCTGCTTTTGAGAAAAGAGCACTCTTCTACTCTACTGTTTTTCCTATGGGGTCCGAACATTGAGCTTGCTCAGAACAAAAGAACTGTGCTTCCTACACACAGGGGCCATATCTAGGTCAACTCTGCTTAGGAAACTGACAAGAACAGTAGCTCCGCTTCAGTCCAATACACTGTATTTGCTGGGAACAGACGCGAGTGCTATTTGTACTGAGTATGGCAATGGGAGCGCAATAGTGACTCTTCTTACCAGAAAACAACTCTTGCTCGTAGCACCAAATACTGCATTTGATTCACCTCCATTTAGTACTGGGAAACAAACGCTAGCTATCCTTACAAGAAACACACTCTGCTTTTGAGAAAAGAGCACTCTTCTACTCTACTGTTTTTCCTATAGGGCCAGAACTTTGAGCTTGCTCAGAACAAAAGAACTGTGCTTCCTACACACACGGGCCATATCTAGTTCAATTCTTGTTAGGAAACTGAAAAGAACAGTAGCCTCTCTTCAGTCCAATACACTGTACTTGCTGGGAACAGACGCGAGTGCTATTTGCACTGTGTATGGCAAATGGAACACAAAATGGACTCTTCTTACCAGAAAAAAACTCTTGCTCGTAGGACCAGAAACTGCATGTGTATTTCAACTCCATTTAGGAGTGGGAAGCAAACGCTAGCTCACCTTTCAAGAAACACACTCTGCTTTTGAGAAAAGATCACTTTTCTACTCTACTGTATTTACTATAGGGCCAGAACAGTGAGCTTGCTCAGAACAAAAGTACTGTGCTTCCTACACACACGGGCCATATCTAGTTCAACTCTGCTTAGGAAACTGACGAGAACAGTAGGTCCTCTTCAGTCCAATACACTGTACTTGCTGGGAAGAGACGCGAGTGCTATTTAAACTGTGTACAGCAATGGGAGCACAGTAGTGACTCTTCTTACCAGAAAACATCTCTTGCTCTTAGGACCAGAAACTGCATATGATTCAACTCCACTTAGGACTGGGAAAAAAACGCTAGCTCGCCTTACAAGAAATACACTCTGCTTTTGAGAAAAGAGCACTCTTCTACTCTACTGTGTTTCCTATGGGATCCAAACAGTTAGCTTGCTCAGAACAAAAGAACTGTGCTTCCTACACACACGGACCATATCTAGTTCTACTCTGCTTAAAAAACTGACAAGAACAGTAGCTCCTCTTCAGGCCAATACACTGTACTTGCTGCGAACAGACGCCAGTACTATTTGCACTGTGTATGAATATGGGAGCACAATAGTGACTCTTCTTACCAGAAAACAACTCTTGCTCGTAGGACCAGAAACTGCATGTGATTCAACTCCATTTAGGACTGGGAAGCAAACACTAGCTCTCCTTACAAGAAACACACTCTGCTTTTGAGAAAAGAGCACTCTTTTACTCTACTGTGTTTCCTGTAGGGCCAAAGCAGAGAGCTTGCTCAGAACAAAAGAAATGTGCTTCCTACACACACGGGCCATATCTAGTTCAACTCTGCTTAGGAACCTGACAAGAACAGTAGATCCTCTTCAGTCCAATACACAGTACATGCTGGGAACAGACGCCAGTGCTATTTACCCTGTGTATGACAATGGGAGCGCAATAGTGACTCTTCTTACCAGAAAACAACTCTTGCTCGTAGGACCAAAAACTGCATGTGATTCAACTCCATTTCTGATTCTGAAACAAACGCTAGCTCGCCTTACAAGAAACACACTCTGCTTTTGAGAAAAGAGCAGTCTTCTATTCTACTGTGGTTCATATGGGGTCCGAACATTGAGCTTGCTCAGAACAAAAGAACTGTGCTTCCTACACACACTGGCCATATCTAGTTCAACTCTGCTTAGGAAACTGACAAGAACAGTAGCTCCTCTTCAGTCCAATACACTGTACTTGCTGGGAACAGACGCGAGTGCTACTTGCACTGTGTATGGCAATGGGAGTGCAATAGTGCCTTTCCTTAGCAGAAAACAACTCTTGCTCGTAGGACAAGAAACTGCATGTGATTCAACTCCATTTAGGACTGGAAACAAACGCTAGCTCGCCTTACAAGAAACACACTCTGCTTTTGAGAAAAGAGCACTCTTCTACTCTACTGTGTTTCCTATGGGGTCCGAACATTGAGCTTGCTCAGAACAAAAGAACTGTGCTTCCTACACACAGGGGCCATATGTAGGTCAACTCTGCTTAGGAAACTGACAAGAACAGTAGCTCCGCTTCAGTCCAATACACTGTATTTGCTGGGAACAGACGCGAGTGCTATTTGTACTGTGTATGGCAATGGGAGCGCAATAGTGACTTTCCTTACCAGAAAACAACTCTTGCTGGTAGGACCAGAAACTGCTTGTGATTCAACTCCATTTAGTACTGGGAAACAAACGCTAGCTCGGCTTACTAGAAACACACTCTGCTTTTGAGAAAAGAGCACTCTTCTGCTCTACTGTGTTTCCTCTGGGGTTCGAACAGTGAGCTTGCTCAGAACAAAAGAACTGTGCTTCCTACACACACGGGCCATATCTAGTTCAACTCTCCTTAGGAAACTGACAAGAACAGTAGCTCCTCTTTAGTCCAATACACTGTACTTGTTGGGAACAGACGCGAGTGCTATTGTACTGAGTATGGCAATGGGAGCGCAATAGTGACTCTTCTTACCAGAAAACAACTCTTGCTCGTAGGACCAAATACTGCATTTGATTCACCTCCGTTTAGTACTGGGAAACAAACGCTAGCTAGCCTCACAAGAAACACACTCTGCTTTTGAGAAAAGAGCACTCTTCTACTCTACTGTGTTTCCTATAGGGCCAGAACTTTGAGCTTGCTCAGAACAAAAGAAAGGTGCTTCCTACACACACGGGCCATATTTAGTTCAATTCTGGTTAGGAAACTGAAAAGAACAGTAGCCTCTCTTCAGTCCAATACACTGTACTTGCTGAGAACAGGCGCGAGTGCTATTTGCACTGTGTATGGCAAATGGAATGCAAAATGGACTCTTCTTACCAGAAAAAAACTCTTGCTCGTAGGACCAGAAACTGCATGTGTATTTCAACTCCATTTAGGAGTGGGAAGCAAACGCTAGCTCACCTTTCAAGAAACACACTCTGCTTTTGAGAAAAGATCACTTTTCTACTCTACTGTATTTACTATAGGGCCAGAACAGTGAGCTTGCTCAGAACAAAAGTACTGTGCTTCCTACACACACGGGCCATATCTAGTTCAACTCTGCTTAGGAAACTGACGAGAACAGTAGGTCCTCTTCAGTCCAATACACTGTACTTGCTGGGAAGAGACGCGAGTGCTATTTAAACTGTGTACAGCAATGGGAGCACAGTAGTGACTCTTCTTACCAGAAAACATCTCTTGCTCTTAGGACCAGAAACTGCATATGATTCAACTCCACTTAGGACTGGGAAAAAAACGCTAGCTCGTCTTACAAGAAATACACTCTGCTTTTGAGAAAAGAGCACTCTTCTACTCTACTGTGTTTCCTATGGGATCCGAACAGTTAGCTTGCTCAGAACAAAAGAACTGTGCTTCCTACACACACGGACCATATCTAGTTCTACTCTGCTTAGGAAACTGACAAGAACAGTAGCTCCTCTTCAGTCCAATACACTGTACTTGCTGGGAACAGACGCCAGTGCTATTTGCACTGTGTATGAATATGGGAGCGCAATAGTGACTCTTCTTACCAGAAAACAACTCTTGCTCGTAGGACCAGAAACTGCATGTGATTCAACTCCATTTAGGACTGGGAACCAAACACTAGCTCTCCTTACAAGAAACACACTCTGCTTTTGAGAAAAGAGCACTCTTTTACTCTACTGTGTTTCCTGTAGGGCCAAAACAGAGAGCTTGCTCAGAACAAAAGAAATGTGCTTCCTACACACACGGGCCATATCTAGTTCAACTCTGCTTAGGAACCTGACAAGAACAGTAGATCCTCTTCAGTCCAATACACGGTACATGCTGGGAACAGACGCCAGTGCTATTTGCCCTGTGTATGACTATGGGAGCTCAATAGTGACTCTTCCTACCAGAAAACAACACTTGGTCATAGGACCAGAAACTGCATGGGATTCAACTCCATTTAGGACTGGTAAACAAACCTTAGCTCGCCTTACAAGAAAAACACTCTGCTTTTGAGAAAAGAGCACTCTTCTCCTCTACTGTGTTTCCTATAATGCCAGAACAGTGAGCTTGCTCAGAACAAAAGAACTGTGCTTCCTATACACACGGGCCATATCTAGTTCAACTCTGCTTAGGAAACTGACAAGAACAGTAGCTCCTCTTCAGTCCAATATACTGTATTTGCTGGCAACAGACGCGAGTGCTATTTGCACTGTGTACAGCAATGGGAGCACAATAGTGACTCTTCTTACCAGAAAACAACTCTTGCTCTTAGGACCAGAAACTGCATGGGATTCAACTCCATTTAGGACTGGGAAACAAACGCTAGCTCGCCTTACAAGAAACACACTCTGCTTTTGAGAAAAGAGCACTCTTCTACTCTACTGTGTTTCCTATAGGGTCCGAACAGAGAGCTTGCTCAGAACAAAAGAACTGCGCTTCCTACATCCGGGTCATATCTAGTTCAACTCTGCTTAGGAAACTGACAAGAGAAGTAGCTCCTCTTCAGTCCAATACACTGTACTTGCTGGGAACAGATGCGAGTGCTATTTGCACTGTGTATGGCAATGGGAGCACAATAGTGACTCTTCTTACCAGAAAAAAACTCTTGCTAGTAGGACCAGAAATTGCATGTGATTCAACTCCATTTAGGACTAGGAAACAAACGCTAGCTCGCCTTACAAGAAACACATTCTGCTTTTGAGAAAAGAGCACTCTTCTACTCTACTGTGTTTCCTGTAGTGCCAGAAGAATGAGCTTGCTCAGAACAAAAGAACTGTGCTTCCTACACACGGGCCATATCTAGTTCAACTCTGCTTAGGAAACTGAAAAGAACAGTAGCTCCTCTTCAGTCCAATACACTGTACTTGCTCATAAGAGACGCCAGGGCTATTTACACTGTGTATGGCAAAGGGAGCGCAATAGTGACTCTTCTTATCAGAAAACAACTCTTGCTCGTAGGACCAGAAAATGCATGTGATTCTACTCCACTTAGGACTGGGAAACAAACACTAGCTCGCCTTACAAGAAACACGCTCTACTTTGAGAAAAGGGCACACTTCTACTCTACTGTGTTTCCTATGGGGTCCTAACAGTGAGCTTGCTCAGAACAAAAGAACCGTGCTTCCTACACACACCGGCCTTACCTAATTCAACTCTGCTTAGGAAACTGACCAGAACAGTAGATCCTCTTCAGTCCAATACACTGTACTTGCTGGCAACAGGCGCCAGTGCTATTTGCACTTTGAATGACAATGGGAGCGCAATAGTGACTCTTCTTACCAGAAAACAACTCTTGCTGGTAGGACCAGAAACTGCATGTGATTCAACTCCATTTAGGACTAGGAAACAAACACTAGCTCGCCTTACAAGAAACACACTCTGCTTTTGAGAAAGAGCACTCTTCCACTCTACTGTGTTTTCTATAGGACCAGAACAGTGAGCTTGCTCAGAACAAAAGAACTGTGCTTCCTACACACACGGGCCATATCTAGTTCAATTCTGCTTAGGAAACTCAGAAGAACAGTAGCTCCTCTTCAGTCCAATACACTGTACTTGCTGGGAACAGTCACGAGGGCTATTTGCACTGTGAATGGCAAAGGGAGCGCAATAGTGACTCTTCTTACCAGAAAACAACTCTTGCTCTTAGGACCAGAAACTGCATGTGATTCAGCTCCATTTAGGACTGGGAAACAATCGCTAGCTCGCCTTACAAGAAACAAATTCTGCTTTTGAGAAAAGAGCACTCGTCTACTCTACTTGTGTTTCCTGTAGTGCCAGAACAGTGAGCTTGCTCAGAACAAAAGAACTGTGCTTCCTACACACGGGCCATATCTAGTTCAACTTTGCTTAGGAAACTGACAAGAACAGTAGCTCTTCTTCAGTCCAATACACTGTACTTGCTCGGAACAGATGCCAGGGCTATTTGCACTCTGTATGGCAAAGGGAGCGCAATAGTGACTCTTCTAATCAGAAAACAACTCTTGCTCGTAGGACCAGAAACTGCATGTGTATTTGAACTCCATTTAGGATTGGGAAAAAAACACTAGCTCGCTCTTACAAGAAACACACTATGCTTTTCAGAAATAAGCACTCTTCTACTTTACTGTGTTTCCTATGTGGTTTGAAGAGTGAGCTTGCTCAGAACAAAAGAACTGTGCTTCCTACACACACGGGCCATATCTAGTTCATCTCTGCTTAGGAAACTGACAAGAACAGTAGCTCCT